>NC_087216.1:66611514-66621514 GCF_015104395.2 Macrobrachium nipponense
TTCTTTCTGGAGCTCAATTTTACCATTAAAAGCATGGTTCCTGATATTAGAAAATTCAGGTTGTTTTATTCTTTATCCTGTTCGAGTTGAACCAACCAAGTAAGAACTTGGACATCCAGGGCAGAATTTGTATATGACGTTGGATCTCATGAAGGGCTGAAGGCGATCTTTGAAATAAAAAAAGGAACCTATTGTACATGAATTGTTTGATATTAATTTGACCTTGAGACACAGAATTTCTTGTTCAATGATTTGTTTTAAAATGGATATGAATTTCAGATCAGAAATGGGAGGATCAGTTGCATAAAATAATAGGTTATTTTACGACTGAGATAAAAAATAATAATAATAACAACAACGTTTGTAGCATTTCACAGCCTTTAGTAAACAGAGATTAATTATTCAATCCTATTTCAATTAATTTCTCCACAAGAATAATACCTGGATCTTCCTATTAGACAAGGAAATTTTCTTCTTCCTTCAACTCTTATAAAATTAAAATACTCAACCACAGTTATCTTCCCTATAGACTATACTTTTACACCTACTAACTTTCACTTTTTCTTTCTTTCGATACTGTCTTCTCAAGCTCCTCCATGTATTATTTTTATTTTTAATCTTTACCTTTGCCTTTATCTTATCCCACCCCTTTCGCCCTTTTCGAGGAATTCCTTTAATCCTGACGAGTTTTCTGTAGCTGGAAAAAGAATCCGCTTTTTCACCTTCCACCCCGAGACTTCCTTGATCCGAGATCTCATTTTTCTCTCTCGTCTTGCGTAAGATTTTTTGGACGTGCCCTCACTCACAGGGACTAGCGGATATGCAGACACACGCACACATAACACATACATACATACATACACACACACACACACATTATATATATATATATATATGATATATATATATATATATATATATATATATATATATATATATATATATATGATGTAGATATATATATATTATATATATATATATATATATATATATATATATATATATATATATATATATATATTGTCTTTTCAAGAAAACTTCAATTTAAGGAGGACCAGGACAGCCAGAAGACGTGGTAACACTGCAGACATCATTTTTTTCTTAGAATAAAACAGAGGCACATCAGAGCTTTCGGGAATACGTGACTTTTCTCATCACGGTCACTTATCTATAGAAGGACATAAACCAGAAATAGGAATCAGTAAGAAAGCTATACTGACTGACTAACTCTAAAAGTAATAACACAGCTATAATTGACAGCACTTTAAGATACCCAATAATACTGTGATACAGTGTAAAACAGTTAACTGTAGATCAAACTGACCAAAGAGTAATGACTAAGTAATAAGAGATAACGTAAAAGCAGAAATCGTCAAATAAAATCACTGAGCAGACAGATACTAAGAGAAAAAAAACATGAATATTTTTAAAAATAAGACTTATGAAAATTATTACAAAATATTGGAGACCCTAGTACTGTTCATGTCGTAGTTAAATGACAACTGGCCGAGTTAGAAGACTGCGAATGAAAGAGGGTGAACTGGTGGGGGTGAGAGAGGAGAGAGAGAGAGAGAGAGAGAGAGAGAGAGAGAGAGAGAGAGAGAGAGAGAATAAAAACAAGAAAACTATGCAATGAACAATGGAACTCACATGGTTGGCTATTGAGTGTTTGAGTCTATTGTTTAATATGAAGGAACTCTGAAAAGGGAAGCGAATGGCTGTTTTTTGTTTGTCGGAGTATTTGAAAACCACTGTATTGTATGTGGCGGTGGCAGGATGTGGCCTGGAGTCTAATGGCACCATTTTTCTTTTTGCTTAATTGAAGGTGAGCCTCTACGATGGCTATCACCCCCATGAGAGTCAATGCGCACCTTCAGTAGACGCTTCGTACATCTCACTTAAGTCCCTCAATTATACTTAGGGCATTAAACACTCAAACTGGTAACCTATGCAAGTACGCATCAACTTCTGATTGTAAGACAGTTTTTATATATATATATCATATATATATATATATATATATATATATATATATATATATATATATATATATATATATAATGTAATTGTAATAACCATAGCGCTCTCTAAACTTCTCGAATTTTTCACAGTTTGAATACGCTTGTCACTACAAAGCTTTAGATCCAAGTGCAGGAAATATGACGTGATTCTAATGTCCGGTAACGCTAAGCGAACCTCCATTCCGAGTAATCGATCCAAGGTATCTGATTTCTCGAAATGAGGGTTCGATTCCCGTTATCGGACATCAGAATTCCTTCATATTTCTTGAATTGGGATCCAAGGCCTTGTACTGACATGCATATTAAAAAAAGTAAAAAGTGGGAAAATTCTAGATGTTTAGATGGCGCTGTGGCTAACAGAGTATACATTTATATATGTTGTGTGTATGTATACCTATATGTATATATATGTGTGTGTGTGTGTGCTCAGTGCCCTGATATATTTATGCATAAAAAGGAATGGAGCTCATTCACAGGCTACTTAAATTTTTAAAAGGACTCCAAATGTAGAAATGTGACACATAACTTTTGATTTACAATGTTAAAATCCCCCTTTTTTTTAAAGATTCAATATTCTCTTTTAATAATCTGACCGAAATTTGGGAAATTCCATAACTCTGGTAACTGAGATTCTTCCGAGACGGACGGAACGCTGTTGGTTGGACTTTCGACAGCAGATAGGACCTCCGAGATACATTTTTCAAAAGTTCCTCTCTCTCTCTCTCTCTCTCTGACTGTTATAATGTAATCTGGTGATATGATTATATTAATGTTTATAGCCTTTACTGTGAACCCACATACAAACCAAATAAAAAAACATAAAACTAAATATTCCTCATAAAAATATATTATGTATTAGACCAAACAAACAACATACCATATAACACAGTGACTGCGTGTGTGTGTGTGTGTGTGTGTGTGTGTGTGTGTGTGTAAGTTTGACAGAAATGCCTGCACTTCCGGCTCATTTTAATTTCGCGTTTGAATGACAACAATCTTTCTGATGTAGAAACAAAGACCTCACGTCTCACAAAACCGACAGCTAACGTATTTTTCTTGTGCTAGTAAATAAAGAACCTACACGGAAGCCGGGTAAGGGGAAGGAGTGGGGAGGAGCTTGTCCTAGAATGATTTTAGGAGAGTCAGTACCGACAACGATCGCTGCTGTTATTTTTTCTGCGGAAGAGAATTGATGGCGAACATGACGAAGAAAGATGTGTCATTGTGGAAGACGACTACCTACGGATGAGGGAGAACACAAGTGATGGAGAATAAGAAGACAAGAGGAATAGAAACAGATAAGGGCTGTTTTTAAAATGAGAAGAATAAGTAAGACAGAGAGAGGGAGAGAGAGAGAGAGAGAGAGAGAGAGAGAGAGAGAGAGAGAGAGAGACGAGAGAGAGAGGGGATTTTCTAATCCATATTGAAACAATTATAAATGAATGCTTTTTGGTCATAAATTGACTTGGAAGAAGTAACGAAGTCAAGTGACTATTAAATGAGAGAGAGAGAGAGAGAGAGAGAGAGAGAGAGAGCCTTACAAAACTAACAATTACTTAGCACCATCCATGAATCATACCGATAGCAATCAAGTACCCAACCACTTTTAAAAAAGGCCAGTAAGAATTATGTGGGTGTTTATTCATCCGTTCCTTGTCCTAAGCACGACAGACGAAAGAGAAAAAGAAAACTAAGAATAAGGTTAAGTAAAACTTTTAGGAGAATTCTTTTGTCAAAGGATTTTTTTTATGGAACGTAGATTAATAGACAGACGAATAGATTAATAAAGAGGCAAATAATAAAAGATGATAATAAAAAAGTTTCTGAGAAGAAAAGGATATTTTGAATTTATGCGGCATAACTAGCGCGCTCACTGTAAGCAGTAGTGGTCTATGTTTTCATTAGTGGATCTTCACGTCGAAAGTCATTCATTATTCTTTATCTCTATTATTATTATTATTATTATTATTATTATTATTATTTATTAATTAATATTATTATTATTATTCAGAAGATGATGAACCTTATCCATATGGAACAAGACCACAGGGGTCATAGACTTGAAATTCAAGCTTACAAAGAATATTAATGTGTTCCTTAGAAAGTAGTCAGAGAGGGTAAAGGGAAGTACAAGAAGAGATCGGACTTATAAAAAAATAAAAAATAAAATAACAAATCAGCAAATAGATAAAATGCAAGGAAATTATTGAAATGGAAGGAGAACTGCATTAGGGTATTGTTGAATTGCATCTTCGCTAAAACTTCTGAGTTTCCAACTGCACGACCTCCTCAGAAGGGAGATGTTCCACAGTCCAGCGTGTGAGGAACAAAGGTCCTCTGGAACTGAGAAGTTCCACAGAGAGGCACATTGACTCCCTCTACTTTATATCCCTCTTTTCTGGGTTCTCTCTTCCACCTTCGACATTTTAAAATCTTCCGTAATCAACGTTCTGTAATCGAATTGTTCAAATGAAATATGTAGGAAATATTGATAAACTTATGTTTTATGATCTGATTAGCTGACGTTTGTTACCGAACGTTTGAAATCTAGTTACCAAAATCAGATACTGGACAGAACCATCAAATAGGTGCATTTAAGTAGCAAATAAATATACAGAAGACATTTGTAAAAATAATTGAACTCTTTATAAAAACATCCGATGTTAGATATTTCAATGGCCTTGAAAATAAATAAAATAGTCACAAATAAATATATTCATCTTTCTGCTATTTCACTATTGACTGAATTAGCATATTTTCGCTGAACAGACGAAATAGAATGAAATAGGCAAAACAACACAGATGACACAAATAGAAAGACAAGATCATTTGAAACATCAAATAACATAAAACATAAAATGTTTGGGACGTGAAAACTAACACTGGAAGAATCTGAATTCAAGGAATTCGTTCTTTTAATAAAAAGAGACGAAAATGCATATTTTTTCTGGAAAAAAATATACATATATCTGCTACGATGCCAAAATAAATGAATTTCCTCATTTGGGAACGAAAGCCCTTCAAAAGAAATGATATCATTTTGGAGTGGAAAAAGGACGCGAATGAAACATCTTGCGAAGGATTCTCGAGAACTAAGCCGCCTGAGAGATTCAGCCAATTGATAACAAGCCTGAAGAACATTTCTCTTAATATTTCTTTCATCTCATCTTTTCCGCTTCTCAACAGCACCGAGAGATGCAGGAATCTGAAATCCTTGAGATACAAATAAGACATTCTATATTCGTCCTACGTTCCGTTAAGTTTAACGAAAGGAAGTTGTCTTTATTGTCAAGAATTCTTGACTCAAAATGAGCTTAAGTATTAATAAGCTTAACTCTTTGAAGAAAGATCGTCCTTCAACATACAATATAACTCGAGAGGGTGAAATATAGAATTATGAAAATCCTCCAAGAAATATGAGAATACTATTTTTAATATAACGCAAAAGTAGATTGAAGCAGAATAATTTTAACTATGTAATCAAAAAGACATTTCTCTCTCTCTCTCTCTCTCTCTCTCTCTCTCTCTCTCTCTCTCAATCTCTCTCTCTCTCTCTTATATATATATATATCTATATATATATATATATAGTATATATATATATATATATAGTATATATATATATATATATATATATACACATACATACACACGTGTATATAAATATATGTATAGTGTATGTATATATATATATATATATATATATATATATATATATATGATAATATATATATATATATATCATATATACTATACAACACACACACACACACACACACACATATATATATATATATATATATATATATATATATATATATACTATACACACACACACACACACAAAATATATATATATATATCTATATATATATATGTATATATATATATATATATCATATATGTATAATATATATATATATATATATATTATATATATATATATCATATATATATATATATATATATATATATATATATATATATAGATATATATAATATATATATATTACATAGAAAAAGAACATCAAATAAATTGTTATCAAACTGTTTTCTCTTTGAAAGGAACAAACAGGTTTATAGGCATCAATATTGTTGCTTTCAAAACTTCCGATAGGGTGTTGTGGTGGGTGTGTGGTGGTGGTGTGTGTGTGTGTGTGTGTGTGTTTGTGTGTGTGTGGAAATCTTGTAAGAAACTGTTATATCGATACAAATTAACTTTGTTTCAAAGAGAAGACAGTTTGAGAATAAGTGATTTTAATATTTCTCTTAGGTAATCACTGAAGGCTACAACCGTAAACTTATAACGCAATGTGTTAAGGAAATTAGACTATTTATCATTGTCTTTACACTGTTTTCCTTTTCATAATCAGCAATGGTTCCATGTTGTAGTCATTAGCAATATTGGTTAATTGTTTCTTACCCATTAATTATTGCTGGATTACTATGATTCCATTAAAAGGGTTCTAAGGCTCCGAAACCCCATCTCTAAATCCCATACCCTAAACCTCCCGCGTCAGTTGTGCCATAACCTGAAACATCCTCTGAGCATGAAGAGGAAGCATTTGGTCAAAATCTCATCATCTGTCACAACAAGAACATCTCGTTTTCGATTCGATTCCTGTTCCACAACCTCATATTAACATGCGTCATAGCATCTCTGAAAGCTTCAGATGGAGGAGGAGGAGGAGGAGGAGGAGGAGGAGGAGGAGAGGAATCAGCTCCTCTTTAAGACATCAAGAAAGAGGGCATGAGAAACGCTGTACAGTACATCTTCTGCACATCATGGGAGACTACAAGCCTGGGATACCTGTATGGTAACATCAAGACTCACAAAAAATGGAAGCCCTCTGCCCCATCACCAGCCAGATGCCCACCCCTACTTATGCCTTGGCCAAACACCTTCACCCCCAAACCCAACACCCTACATCCCGAGCTGCTACAGCCTGCAGTCTTTGGTGGCGTTCCTTGATGAACTTGGTGACTTCGCAGGACGTAGAACCCCCATATTCACGATCGTCCTGGTTGATGGAACTAGACATGATCATGGGACAGTGTCTACAGGGACCAATCAGCCCCTCCACTCAACATTCCTGAAGCTTCCTTGTAGGCCCTCCTCAGGTTTTGTACAAAGAAAGCTCCGTTCTCCACCCACAGAGGCCAGATGCTCCACCTAAAGGATGGTATAGCAATATGATCCCTCTTGGGCATTCTATTCTTCATTGGAACTGTGGAGGAGAGTCTTCACACAAATACGACGTCCCTGCAAATATGCAAGATATAGAGATGACATCTTTGTTCAAGTTGACGATGAGGAAGAGGTGGAAGCTGTCCAGCGAATGTTCCAGTGTTGCAGTGTACTGAACTTCACCGTCAAGTTAAGTACCAATGACCGGCTCCCTCCCTTTCCTCGACGTTCTTGTGAGTCAGACTCACTCATTCTGAAATATAAGCCCAACCAATAATATTGACTTTTACACAGGCGTGTTACTTGCCAGTCTTAGTAACACTGAAAAAACAGCAATAAGGATAACAGAAAAGAATTTCTATAAAATCAATGCAGTTGAAGCAGAAATCTCGTTTTATTATTATTATCATCGGATAACTTAATACAACAGAGATAATTCCAAGTTACAGTTAGGAAGGAATAAAAACAATAAGCATGAAACATAAGAGAGAAATAAGCAGATACACGGTACGTTTGTTCATCTTTAGGCTACCTAATTAACATTTCAGTGCTTGTTATATCAAAGGTAGATATATTTTTAATGGTTTCCAACTAGAAAGAAATACAAAAGTTCAATTACTAAAAAACCGAGATAATTTTTCTAGAGCCCCAGTTCCCTGATTCGGTAACCCTTAAGTACTCTTAGGTTTTGAAATAAAATTATTTTTAGAGGAACATAAAAATAATTCTCCATGATCATATGAAATATGAGTTATGATTAAACAATCTATTCTACCTAAATTTTATTGTTGTATAAATTAACTTTCCATGATTGAGGTCTCATTAGATTCTACGACGTTAATGCTTAAAAACAGACCTTCACCTTAAAGGACGATGTAATTAGGATCATGGGTAAATGAAGAGATTAGATTTCATTCCAGGTGACTCAAAATAGACTAGAATCCATTTCAGGTAATTTGGTTATATTTCTGTCATATCTGCAAAGTTTATGAGTATCACAGAAATAATTATAAAGTTCATTGAATGAGCATTTTTGTCTTGGCTCAATGCATTTATTTCAGTGTCTTTATTTTGCAATTGCGTAGATTTATGATTACCCAGATTTAAGCTGGTATTGTAATTGCTCCCAATGTTACGAACATTATATTCATCTAAAGCCTCAATTTAGAGTTCTGTTTTACTTCGTCTCTGACTGAAGAATTGCCATGACTAAAACAAAATAATTGAAAGTATCACGAAACTGAGGAGAATTAAACAACGATATAATTTTCCCAAGATAAAGAAAGCAGAAAATTAGGCTGATATAGACATTTAGGAAACACAGAGGGTAGGGGATGTAAGAATTCCAAAGCCATGTAGCAGAAGGAAAAGTGAGCTATAAGACCAAAGATCACCAAAGACTATAGTTTCATTGTCTGTAGATAAATATATCGAAGACTGTTTATGTCTCAGTTATTTGTTTGTTTGCCTGTGAGGTGTTTTTACGTTGCATGGAACCAGTGGTTATTCAGCAACGGGACCAAAGGCTTTACGTGACTTCTGAACCACGTCGAGAGTGAACTTCTATCACCAGAAATACACATCTCTGACCCCTCAATGGAATGCCCGAGAATCGAATTCACGACCACCGAGGTGGCAGGCCAAGATCAAACCGACCACGCCACTGAGGCGACTTTTATGTCTCCATTGTCAGAGGTACCACTGTAATGTTTGTTATTTCTGTTCCATCAAGACATTCGTGATTATTACACACACACACACACACACACACTATATATATATAACACACACACACATATATATATATATATATGAACAACCATTAGAATTCCATTAGACAATGTCAAAAAGTTGGAGCATTTTCCATTGGACTTTCAAAAAGCTGAATAACTCTTACAAATGAGAACAACAGTGCGTTCAACCAACCTGACTTCTCTCTGCTTTAAAAATGAATCTCGACTTGATGGAAGTTCTGTTCAAGCATTCCTCTTGCATGCGACACGAATGTAAAACTAAGGTGCCAGCCCCATTTTTATCGCCTCTGAAGTATGTACTATTTCCTCGGACTAGTGTGTTCCAACATGACGTTTCGCAATGCATGCAATTTCTTTTTTGCTGGATTTCATTCAGTGGGTAAATATTCTGGGAGAGCGTGTGCTCTCATTTTCCGAGTCCAACGATAAGGGACACTTCACGAATGTATATAATTGAAATTTTTGATGATATATATATACATATACATATATATATATATATATATATATATATATATATATATATATATATATATATATATATCTATAAAGGTGACAACCTTACGACAAACGATGCAACGACAGCCAAGAGTTAACCTTTTGCTTATTATCTTCGCTTTTCAGAACCTTTTCATATGGGGAATGAATCATTAATGAGCGGATGAGGAAACGGGAAGAGGAAAGGAAGCGAATAATAGGGAAATGAAAAGGAAGGTGCTTGTCACATGGTGGGTGCAATTTTACCTTGCAAATTTGCATCACAGGGAATGAGATGACCTGTTCCAAACCGTACGTACTTCCTCACCTCTTCCCGCTCAAGAACAGAGGTCAAACCTCGTCTAATAGAAGCGGGACTATATTTTTTTCTCTCTCTCAAAGACAGGCTCGAGCCGCCAAATTTACTTCAGTCAAGATGTTATTGTCTTTATGGAAGACTGGATGTTTTCTTTAATAAGTTACATGACTGGTTCAGTTAAAATCTATCTCTTCTATTCAACCTCTGCCTGAAAGGAAACGAATGAGCAAACGAAACTGGA
>NC_087216.1:66629014-66631514 GCF_015104395.2 Macrobrachium nipponense
GTCAGCGAATATAAGCACAAACACAGGAGACTAGAAAAGACAGCAGAATAGGGGGGGGAGAGAGAGAGAGAGAGAGAGAGAGAGAGTCGAGTTGTGTGGTATGCATGTATAGGCTTTATCAGTTCATAATGACATCTACTGATGTCAAGCACCTTTGAGAGTTTAACATTACACAGAGCAATTGAAATCCGTTTTATACTTTTGAGTTCTACCTTCAATCGATCGATCAATCGATCGATCGAGAGAGAGAGAGAGAGAGAGAGAGAGAGAGAGATAGAATCTTTTCGGGCATCGTCATTTAATACCAACCGTGTGCACGTAGAAACAGCAGCAAAAGTATTCAGAAGCCACGAATTCATTTCACGCTCAATGACTCAAATAGAAAAACTGAAACAAAAGCGTCTTAACATTTAACTGCTAAGGTCAAATTGGACCCTGACATTTTCGTCAACCTTTACCTTAATAGAGGCGAACCTTTCGATATTTCAATATTCACTTTTATCGAAAGAAAAGTCTTCAGTGTTCCCTCCTAGATCTTATATTTTATCCTTATTAAGGTGATCCCAGGTATCGAACTTTTCTTTTTCATTATATCACACAAGCATTATTTTAACTTTATTAAGATGGTATTATTACCTGTTACTTTGTGCGCGCATATTGTGCTTGTAAACAATAAAACCCATTTTTTAATGTTAGATTCTTATTATCTTAAGTTTCTTAAATACATTTTATTCTTAACACATGAACAAGCATTTTATACCATCTACAATTTAACCTGACGCCTTCAAAAGAACTGATACAGCATACACACTATCCATCGTTAATGCCGAGATCAATAACAAATGCTTTATGCTTCTTATTTGCACAACGACCTACAAATAGGAATATTAATGCCATTTTGCAGAAGAAGATTTAAATCAAATAAGAAAGTGGAAGGAGGAGGAGGAGGAGGACATGATAGACAAGCCTCTGGAAAGAAGAAAGGTTATCTGAATAACATTTCATTCTTTATGATTCTAAAAAAATATATAAATAAATAAAGACAAAAGTCACCAAATGTTGTTTCATTCTATTTTGCGCTTTGATAAAGTGTCAATTAACTGAAATGGGGATAATATGTCAAATAAATGAAATGGCGATAATGTGTCAAATAACTGCAATGGGGATAATGTGTCAAATGCTGATATGGCTATAACGTGGGAAATAACTGAAATGGGGATAATGTGCCATCGGACGACCGCCCCAGTAACGCTCATCAGATAATCCATTTTGTCCTGTATTATTTGTCGGTTCTACTGAATAGGTCTATAACTGGATGTGAGGAATAAATAGAGCATCTGCCACAAAATATATCTTAAAGTCCAGTTCCTGCAGTATCTAAATAAGGCCTCTAGGCCTATACCGTTTTTGTATGTAGTCAGAATTCGTATCTACCAAGAGATTTCTCAGAGCCATTCTTGTTGACGTGCATAAGACTCAAGAATGAGGTATGAGCATTTCCCTCTTTCCTTCAGGAACTAAGTCATCCGAACCTTGGTTTTATGAACCATGCGCCTACGGTTTCCCAGTCTATTGCGTCCTATACAACGAAAGGTATCCGCTTGCAACACCTGACTGCTTTACAGCTGGATACCTGAAGTTGGCTGGAATTGCCAACAGTCACTGTTCTATAGAGAACAGACTGCAGGACTGCAAAAGTCAGTAATTAGTTAAAGCCCAGTCACTGTATTTACTTTGCAGTTCGTGCATACAAACAGAAGAACAATGACATAACGAGAGAGAGAGAGAGAGAGAGAGAGAGAGAGAGAGAGAGAGAGAGAGAGAGAGAGAGAGAGAGTCCTTTTGAAAAAAATAGGCCTATAATAGGCAAAATCCATCAATTCAGATTAGCATGTCGTTTGAACAAAAGTGTTTGGCACAGAGGAGAGAGAGAGAAGAGTCCTTTTGAAAAAAATAGGCCTATAACAGGCAAAATCCATCAATTCAGATTAGCATGTCATTTGAACAAAAGTGTTTGGCACAGAGGAGAGAGAGAGAGAGAGAGAGGCTTTTGATAGGCAAAATATTTGACATAATTCAGAACGGGATTGCACAGCATATGCAACATTCGCAGAGCACTAGCACACTCAGGGCACTCTATACCACACCTTAAGTGGTCGGTGCCACAACTGACAATCAAAGGGAATTCTGTTTCGAGAAAAGGAAACAATCCATTTGTGTTTTTCCCTCTGGAGGAAGTTCAAAACAAGTCATTATATTTATCCATTCTTTTAAGCCTTTTTTTTCTATTTTATCGCCGGATGAAAGAAAAACTTATCTTCGTTATCAAAAGCTGCGCATTCAAAAGAACCGTAATTATTTTTTCTGTCTGAGTTAATAGTTGGCCATGATTTATAAAATATTTTTGTCAGCTTTTGGGAAACATTTCGCTTTTAACAAAACCGTCCAGTGGATGGATTATGTAGGCGGTTTCATTATTATGTTTATGCGTCATGTAGGA
>NC_087216.1:66634014-66639014 GCF_015104395.2 Macrobrachium nipponense
ATATTTTAAATAAAATCAAACATGCATACTACTCCGGATTTACATCCCATTTTATTGACTCGAGTGATTATGTGTTTTCTTTGAATAATAACAATCACAATAATTTTGTATGGGATGCTGAATTTAATCCAAAATGAAACTAGAAACAGGAGTTGAAACAGGGTTTGGATTCTACAGTTTCTGCCTGAGAAATGTCTCCTCTTCTTAAGAACTCGTTACCGGGATAATTATTCCGTTCTGGTGGAGTGACAGATAGACTGTGCTAAATGAAAGTCTGGTTTTGTAAATTGTATGCAGAATTGATTAAGCTACAAATGTCCTTTAATACCCAAATCGACCTACCTCGAAAATATTATATTTTCATATATAGCAGCCGGACTTATTATATCAACTAAAAAATTCCCCTTCTTTAACATATATGTAAAAAAATCATTTCCGAGGTTGAGCGAATGAGATCTTAAAGGACATTTGTAGCTTAATACTTGTATATGAATCACGGTGATATGATAAAATTCACACACAGAATTTATAGTAAGCCTAACCTTGTAGCAGCCCTAATAGTAAAGAACAGCACCGCTCTGGGGAGAACGAATGAGATGTGTAGGACTTAGTTTAGAAATTCACTTGTCCAGAGGAGATGTACTACATCGGACACACTACTACAACTACCCTTCGGAGACGTCTGCCGGCTCACAGAAATCAAGGCGCCATTCACCAACATTATATAGATGTCCACGACAGGAAGCCATCTCTACAAGAGCTGACGGAAGAAGGCACCCAGGTCGTGCAAAGAGACGATAACTGTGGCCGCCTCTTAATGGCCGAAGCGGTAAGCATCTAGGCGAAGCGTCGCTATCCAGAAACCGACCCTGAATATTCGAACAAGAATCGGGCCATTTACTCCCCTCCAGCAGGAGAATGGAATGCGCGAGCCAACAGGGGCCAGACAGCATGCCCCAAACCACCGGGCACATCGCGCCCCTCAGTGGGCACGAGAGCGCCCAACGAAGGCTGAGTAACGTGCTTGCTCAATTGGGCGAGGCCCCGCCCAACACGAACCAACAGCCGTTGATCAGCGCAAACACTTGGATGCACACATACACTCAAATTTAACATTATACACATTTCTGTATATAACAGACATTTGTTTATATGTAACTCTACAGACGCTTTAAAATATGATGTATTTTGGTAGAAAATCTTTTTGCAGACCAACAGGCAACATGACAACACTAAATTTTCAACACACTTATGGAAACACTAGCACATGGTATGATAAATCTTGAATATTGACTTAACCACATGTTTAGACTTTCACGTTTGTTGTCGTTCATGTTTTCAAGTCCTTTGTACCAAAAACAACGCCCTGAAATGGTTAGGCTGTTGATCCCCTGACCACCCAGTACCCAGACCTCAAGGCTATTCTTCCCACACGATGATATAAATAGGCCGAAAGGCCAGATCTTGAGTCAGTAGTCGCTTGATAGCCATAAGGAGAAACAGCTGTCTCAACGAAATTCAATAAATGGAAGGAAGTAAGTCTGCGTATTTTTCACCAGAAACTGACGAACGAGAATCGAAAAAAACTCCGTCGGTATGAAGATATCTGCAAGAGACTTACTGATGCCACTAAAGCAGTTGCTATTAACAAGAACTGTATAAGAGAAAAACTATGACCTAAAAGTAGTTATATATATATAATATATATATATATATATATATGTCATTCAAGCTACAAATGTCCTTTAATATCTAAATTCACTCTACCTCCCAAATGATATATTTTCATATATGTACCGAAGGGGAATTTTTTAGTTGATAATAATTTTCGTCCCCCCATCGGATCGATTCTAATTACGAAAGCACCGAGTTCGAGGTGATTTGTAAGGTCAGAATCGATATGAACTTATGCGTCTCTGTTGGCTGATTGGATAGCGTCACTGACTGTCCTGATTTCGTCCCCGTCCACTTGGACGGTGGTTCGATCCCACGGGGGGACGAATTATTATCACTAAAAATTCCCCTTCGGTACATATATGAAAATATATCATTTGGGAGGTAGAGTGAATTTAGATATCAAAGGACATTTGTAGCTTGAATGATATATAAATGAATCACGGTTCGATGTGATAATTATTCTATATAATATATATATATATATGTATATATATGTATATGTATGTAGTATGTATGTATGTGTATGTATAGTATATATATATATATATATATATATATATATATATATATAGATATATATATATATATGAATACGTATGTATGTTATATATATATATATATATATATATATTATATATATATACATACATACATACTCATATTATATATATATATATATATATATACATATACACATACATTATACATATATATGAATAATTATCACATCGAACCGTGATTCATTTATATATCATTCAAGCTACAAATGTCCTTTAATATCTAAATTCACTCTACCTCCCAAATGATATATTTTCATATATGTACCGAAGGGGAATTGGTATATTATATATATATATATATATATATATATATATATATATATATATATATATATATATATATATATATACAATTTCCAAATCTCGGGAGTCTGAACGGCTTATGCAACACAAAGGCATTTTGTAGTAAAAGGAGAAAGAAAAGTTTCAGTATAAAGCGAAATACCCAAAGCAAGGGAGGTGAAAGGAAAAGCAAAGCGAAGGAGGTGAAGAATGAAATAAATGCGAAAGTGAAGCAGACAATGGAAGTGAATATTTGGGAGGTTAAAGTGAAATACCTAGATGCAGTGAGCAGGGTATCACGAAAAAGGTACTGAAGAAGGTGAGGACGAAAATGAAAAGAAAGTGAAAAAGGGAAACACGTAAAGGATGAGAGGAACGTGAAACAGAAGCTTCCAAATGAGGGGAATAAGGGTAAAAGGAAAGTGAAAGTGAAACTTGCAGATAAGTGAATAAGGGAAAGGTGAAAGTTAAAAAAAATTGAATTAGGCAAAGGTGAAAATGGAGCCCCCAAAAAGCCATGCAGATGGTGAGGGTGAAAGTGAAAATATTTCGGAAGTTGATAGGGTAAGGTGAAAGTGATGTGGGGAAATGAGGTGAATATGAAGGTGGAAGTGAAAATATTTAGGAAATAATGTGAAGAAGAAAGGAAAAATGTCAAAGAGAGCGATCAAGGTGAAAGTTAGCATTAAAGGCAGAGATGAAGACGAAGGTGAAAGAGGAACAACACCCAACGGCCTTGAAGAGGGGGAAAGTACAACACACAAAGGCTGCGAATAACGTGAAAGTGAATAAAGGTGAAAGTGAAATATGAAAAGGAAGTGAGTAAGATGAAGTGAAAAATGAAATAATCTGATAGTGAAGCAAAAGGAGGTAAGAAAGTGACAGTGAGATACCCCTAAGAAGTGAATATGAAGTTTGCAATAAAAGCTGTAAACAAACTGGGGAAAGTGATTATGAAAGTGGATATGCAATTGTTCGTGTAAAGTCATCATTCAAAATATTTCATAATTATCATTATTTGAATTTGTCACTGAGAACAGTTTTATACTGAATAAGACCAATGTGAATCTGTGTACGAAGACTGACAGGAATTACCCCCAGGATTTTTAATGGATGTAACAGAAGGAAATAAGTCAAGTTGAAGAAGAACAAGAACAGACAAGGGTAACATTTCAGTCTTACATTTTTGTCTTTGATTATAAACAACTATTTCCTCTTAATTTTGTTTCCTAGAGCCTCGGCATTTGGAGCCAAGACGCGAAGGGTGGATTAAAAGGCGCAGCTGGTCTTCGCAGTGGGAATATCAGACTTAATATTCACAGATGTCAACTGGAAGCATTATTCCTACCTTGAACCAACAACAATGTCTGAATAATCCTTTCAAGAGAGAAATGTCTCCCTCACTCCACGAATGGAAGCAGAGAAGAAGCGAAGCGCCTGAAAGTGAAAATCTCTCTGCCATATTCCAGTACATCTCCCGAGAGACAATGGAGGCCGCGGTTCCTTCCTTAATAGCAAGGTTATATTATTATCATCATTCCCTCTCATCTCTTCCCTCCCCTTCCTATTCTCTGCCTCTTTTATTCCCTAGGATCTTCTCTCTTCCATTCTGTGAGAGAGAAAAACGCGACTTGGATTTTTTCTTCTTCTCCTCCTCCATCTTGCGTATCATTGTCTAGAGGGATGCAAATGACATTTCCGGCTGTGTCGCTTCTGGACCCTTTGTCTCTCCTCTAATGACCCCCAACTGGAACGCGAGATCGCAAGGAAAAGTGGGCTACTCGAGGCACTTTTCTCTTTCTGTCCTCATTACCTATCCTATGGTAGAATGGTGACCTGTGCCAGCCCTTCTTTCAAGAGAGGAAACTATTTTCCGTGCAGGTAATCACTTTCAGGTAATTCTATCAAGCCTCGTGGAGAAACAAATACACTGTTATGTATGGGTACATATATTTAAAAATAAATCTCTACAAAGAGCTTCAAGGAATCTGTTATATCCCATTTTTTTTTTTTTTTTATCTCAAATTGAAAAGTGGAATCGAACAGACTCTCGAAAGCTCTCTGTACAGATTTATCTTTAAATAAATGTACCAACCCATAACAGTGGAATTGTTTCTCCTTTCAAGACTTCTGCTACTATGAGTATTTTTCTAAAATCAAGCTTCATGTATTGTTCCTATGAACTATAGAAACGAGGAGCAGCATTGTATTTCATAAACTTTTTTTTCCTGAATGATACTCAATTATATTTAGTTTTAATGAGAGGAAAAAAGTTATATAAATTTGATATTTCAAAAATAAGGTAGTTTAGACGGTGGTATAGTCTATTCCAGCCCTAATAAATATATCTAAAACTACAGGAAAATGTATGTACGAGAAACAATAAACTTTTATCCTTCTCGTGGTCAGGTCGGCAACGTGACCTCGTCGTGATTATGGTAACCCGGGTTCGTTTCCCGCTACGGGATATCATAATTTCTT
>NC_087216.1:66645379-66661926 GCF_015104395.2 Macrobrachium nipponense
TCTATGACGGAATGACACGATTCAGAATTTAATTTCATCTTTGTTTATGTTTTGAATATTAGTTTTTGCCGAAATCAGACTAAAGACGTTCTTTTAGGTATAGATTATTAGAATGAATCAGACTATACGATTTATGCCTTGGGCCAAGCGCTGGGACCTATGAGGTCGTTCTGCGCTGAAATGGAAATTGAGAGTGAAAGGTTACAAAGGTGTCACAGGAGGAAAACCTTGTGGTTGCACTATGAATCAGCTGTTAGAGGAGTGTGGATAGCAAGATGGAAGAAAGACAATATGAACGGAGGTGCAATAAAAGGCATGAAAGGGGTCGCAGCTAGGGGTCGAAGAACCTCGAGTAAAACGCACCGACGGCATCAACCCCTTACGAAGGGTATCGACATTTTATTCATTCAACCTTTCTAAAAGAGAATGTTTTTCCAAGAACACCTTTCAGAAATGTGGGGATATTTCCTCCAATAACAATATGTGATCCGACCTCCAGCTCACTCGGGGCGCGTGCTAAAACCTACAGTCAAATAGCGCATTGTTTGACTAACGAAAATTAAAATAAATAAGCTATATTTTATTAGAAATAATTGTTTTGTGCTGTTTAACAAGCACACTATATATTTGTTTTTTTAAATTTTCATTTTAATACATAAATCATAAATATCCTATCCTAAAATTCCTGTATCTTTACCTCAACGCAAAACACATTTTTCAGACCTTTTCAGGCTTTTCAATGGGGCTTTCCTACCCCCTAATACAAGAACAACAGCAACAAAGTCGTTTGTAGGCTTACACCCAGAGTAAGCGTAAATATACCGACGCGCAACAAAGAATCGGAACCGAAGTGCAATAATAACACTGATGTTATTGATTACCGGCTGAATGTCAGGTGGCGTCTTTCTCAGTCCCCTCCTGGGGCAAATGTCACATTCTTCTGAATCCACTTTTGGCGCGAGAGGATTTCTGTCGTAGCGGGAAAATCAGAAGCTGCTTCTTGTCCTCTTGGCTTCCATGAACTTGTAATATCATTCGAGCGGGAAACATCTTAGCGCCCAAAAAAAAAAAAAAAAAAAAATTTTTCACCTTGTGTTCACCGACTCTACAAAAACCTTCAGATAAAGGAGCTGAGATTTAAATAAAAAAAAAAGTTTTTTTTAGAAATTCGCATTTCCTAAGTGTTCCATGAGAAAGATTTGTTAACAAATCTCCAGGTTTTCTTTATCAGGCGCCGCTTCATTCATATATATATGATAAAGATATATATATATATAGAGATATATATATATATATATACTATTATATATATATATATATATATAATATATATATGATATATATGACAATATATATATAGTATATATATATATATATATATATATATAGATATATATATATATATATATATATATATATACGTATCATAAATGTTCGCTGCTTAGCAAGAGACGGATATAACCATTTATTATTCAAACCGAATTTCACTTCCGCTATGTTGTGTTTATTTGCGCTGCAGATAATTTAAGCCAATCAAAACTCAATTTCGCTCGAAAGCGCGTCATGTTTACACATAAAAAAAATGCCTATGAATATGCAATGCATTTGACGAAACAGGCGCATTTTATGTTTGCATTTATGCCGCCACCTCTTTGGCTGCACGAGAGAATTCCGAAATGAGGATGGGATGTCAATTCCGGAATTTATATTAAACTTTGATTTGAGCAAAGGGAGGAATTTAATTCGGCATAAGGCCAAACGACGACGCCGAATTTGCCAATTAAGTCATGAAACGACGGTGAATCAACAGATGCAGAATTTGAGGTCACATGGAATTTGAAAAAATCATAATTTAAAATCATTTTTGGTTTTCGAGTTTCCATTTCTGTTTGATTATTATGAATGAATTTCATTGGAAATTATTTTCAGGATCTCAATCGTTTTATCTATTTAATTAATGATTAGGTACTATGAATTACGATTGTTTACACTGAGACTTCTAATTATTACAGGAGTTCATGTTTAATCTGCTACTTATGCCAATAGTTGACAATAATTAACCAGCTATGGCTGAAGTTAACATTCAGATTACTGACAATTATAGCTATTTACTTATGAGATATTTAGAAAGTTTCGGAGGACAGGTTTTAATCCCAGCTCTGGTTATACAGGATGAAGCGAATTATAATTTTATTTTCGAAATTAATAATTTTTTTAACTGTGGCACAAATTCCGACAAAATAGGGAAAAAGGGGGACTGAATCTCCCTTTACCTTTTTTTCTACCCTGAATTAAGTCAATTTAATTTGCCCAGAAACAAAGTCTAATGAAGAGGAGGCGGAGACGCCATCCACAGCCGGAAAAAGCAAGAAAGGGGAGTCTTCTGAGTACCTGCTTAAGTGTAAAAGCAGAATCTATAAAGGATCCCAGACCAGTCAGGACAGAAAAGAGGTAAACCAAAGGACAGTATGTAAATTCTACAAAGAGGGTTATTGCAAATATGGCAGGAACTGTAAATATAGTCACAGAGTCATTAGCCAGAATAGGACTATGGTACTAGGAAAGGTAGTAGGTCAAAGGGGAGCTACAAATATGGTAGAAATTATAAATACAGTCACAGAATCAGAAGCCAAAACAGGGATATAGTCAGTGGAAAGGAAAGGTACCCAGAATTGAGCCACACGTTGACTATGAGCCAGAATAAAGGAGCGAGCAGAGATGAGGATGAGTAGTATGTGTGGGAAGTTTTTTTTTAAATAGGGAATCATGTCTATGGAACGAGATGGGCTGCCACTTCAGGCGTTACAGCACACAACACCTTGAAAGAAGTAGCCAGATGGGGAAAACCACTAAAGAATACATAGTAAAAAATTAAATGGATATGTTAAGAGAGAGAATGGAAAAAGTGCCGAACAAGATTCTTAGAAATGAGGAATACACAAACACAGAGGCCAAACCCAGTGTCATGGACAGACGTAGTAAGAAACCCCACAGTGACAAACATGAGTGAACCATACCTAGCGAGAGATCAGTAGGGATAGGCGTGTGCAAGACTAAATACAATTGTAAAAAGACAAGAAGTATAACGAAAAATAGACTATACACTAAGTGTGGAATACATTATGTAAATATGTAATAGGGGCATCACGTCAAAATTAGAATCCTTGAAAGGTATAATCGAGAAGGTGAACCCAGTAATAATGTGCCTAACAGAAACTCACATTCACGAACATGAATATGTGGAAATAACTGGTTACAAGGAGTTCCATACCAACCGGATGAGGTATGGAGGAGGTGTCCTAATAGGCATTAAGAATGAACTGGTAAGTGTCACTGTACAAACTAAAGAAGAAAACACAACTCATGAATCTGTCTGGGTCAGTATTAATAACGGCACAAACAAGATAAGGTTAGATGCTATAAATGCCCCACAGGAAAATAAGTGCAAAAACGACCAGCTGATAAGCATGTACCCCTCAATTAGAAAGAAGGAAATAAAAAAAGCAAGCAAAGAAAAAAGGCGGAAAAAATTACAATGATCCATTGGGAAGATTTTCAAACTTGCACAAAATAGGAAAAGTTCATCACCAAACAATAAGGAAAGAAATGGCACTAAAGGAAGGAAGAGGCACATGCTGAACCTAATACAAACAAAACAAACTATTGTTTTTAAATAATCATAGAAAACTCACTGGAACATGAACAAGAATACAAAACATGCAGAAGTCTATTACTAACTATGCAATGATAAGGAAAGAAAATGAAGGAGTACAGGTAATAGACATAGATGAAACAAAGGAAATAAGTTCATACAGGAGTGCAATCTGACCATTGTGTCGTGAGTGGACCCCATGAACTGGAGAATAGTAAGCAAGAGAAGCAAGAGTGGAAAATATATAGTAGCTGTAAGAAAGCCATAAGATGGGCAAAGACAGACAGCCTTGGTAGACATAGCAAGAGAAAATGTTCAAATAAAACAGAAATACGCCGAATGGCCCACATAACTGGACAAAATATTGAGAAAGAGTAAGGAAAAAACAAAGTGAAAAAGGAGAGCAAATCAAAAGTATTACGAGACCTAATGAGGGCTAGAAGGAGGATTAAAAAGGAGGGGAAAAAGCTTAGTAGTACAGAAAAGAAGAAGCTATGGCAGGTGCAGGAGAGATTAATAAGTGAATACATCATTAGAGAAAAAATGAAGGGAGATGGCATCAGGATAAAGGAAGCAGCAGCCGAAATAAAATCCAAAGGGGGAGTAAAAGGAGCAGCCTTTTGGGACTTCAAGAAAAAACTAGATGGCACAAAACCAAACAATGTGGTGGTAGTAAAAAGCAAGAAAGGGAAAATTATAGAAAATGTTGAAGAAATTAAGAGGGAATATGAACAATATTATAAAGATCTATGCATATTGGATAAACCTAAAGATGAAGTTGGGAGGCTAGCAGACGAAATTAACTTCCAGTACAAGAAATGGATATCCATAAGTGGGACAGGAAAAACTGAAAAGATCTAAAAGTCAAGTATTCACGAAGTGGAAAAAGCGGTAAGGAACCTGAAGAATAAATACTCCCCGGATGGTCAAGGTATAAATAATATAATTATAAAAAGTATGGCTACAGAAATGACTGAAAGTCTGGCACTCTTAATTGGAGACATTGAAGAGGAATTAAACACTCCGGACGAATGGGAGAAAATGGAAATATCACTGCATAAAAAGGGAAGCAAACTGAAATTAGAAAACAAGAGAGGGATATTCACTACTGGTAACGTAAGCAAGGTATTTGAAAAAATTAGGATGGAAATAGCGAAGGATGAGATAAACCAGAAAATAAGCCAGTTCCAATGTGGTGGCATAGAAGGAAGATCCACAGTTGATCACCTGCTGACCCTGAATGCAGTGACTGACTACAACTCAGTGATGGGAGCCCCAACGTTTGTATGATTTGGGGACGCATATAAATGCTTTGATATACTGGATCTGAAGGACTGCATCAAAGAGATGGGGAAAATGATAGGGTGGAAAGATGCCCTGCGGGAGAAACTATACAACTGACATAACAGAAAATGTGAGGCAAGCTACAATTTACGGCCCAAAGCTCTGTAGCATAGTGACAGGCAGAGTGAATGATTAAAGCAGGAAGAACGTCACACTCATAAGAAATATAGCAATAGAATCCCTAATATTTGTTAATGACATTATGTTCCCCACCAGCAGGGAAGAAGGAATAGAAATGGCAATCGGGAGATGCCGCAGCCTAGAGCAGCTTGAGAATTTTACATTTAATACTAAGCTAAGTAAGTCAGCAGTGCTAGCAATAGATAAAAAAAAGCAACGATAACAGATGTCTAAATAAGAAGAGAACTCAAAATTAGTAGTGTTAAAGAATATAGAACTCAAAATTATTAGTGTTAAAGAATATAAGTACGTAGGAGAATGGTACACACTAAATGGCTCAAAGGAAACCCAGCATCGAGACATGGAGTAACTTAACGGAAAACGAGTTATTTGCACTAGAGCAAATGCAATATAGGATCCGATAAGGAATGTATGAACAACCTAAAGCCACGCCGTATTGGGAAATTATAGAGGAGTCCGGCATATGGCCAGTAGCCTACAGAATTGAATATAATAAGAAATAATGTTTTTCCACATCATAAATTTGTTAGAGTAAGGATTAATCAAAGAAATAGTATATCAATTATGAGCCGCTTATGGACAATGTTGAACAAAAAGCTTAGTGAACATATGTACCAAATATAATACAGAAATTAATTGAATGAGAGAATATGCCAAAAAAGCACTGAAAAAGGAAATAATGATAAGAATTCATCAAGATATCCGAGAGACTTTGAAGAAAGAGGAAAGAAATGAAGAAGCTGAGATTCATAGATCACTTCAGGGAAAACAAGTACATAAGGGAACTGGAAACAAAGGACGCCTCTATCATAATTAAAGCCAGACTGAATATGTTGAACTAAAAGGCTAACTTCCCGGGTAAATTGAAAGACGAGGTCTGTGATATCTGCAGTGGAGGAGGAGGAGGAGGAGGAGGAGGAGGACATTTATTCATAGGCAAATCAAATAAAAAAACAGATCAGGACATACATTTTAACACACTGAAATCCCCTAACAGAAAACTGGGGGAATATATTATAAGGACAGCCCTCAAAATGAAGAATGTTCTCAACCTGGAAAGTGATGGATGTCAAAGCCAAGTGCAAGGCTCTGTCTCAGTTGTCAAGAAAAAGAAATGAAAGGGGTTGGGGGGGATAAAAGTAAAGTGGAAATATTGTATTATACCTAATTTAGAAACATCTTTTATTTTTCGGGGTCACTATTGTTGCAGAAAAGGATAATAGACATGAATTAAAATAAGCATTTTGAAGTAACATAAAGTAAACTTAACTAAAATTGAGTAAAGGAAACGAGAGAATAAAGCTTTTCACCTCATAAATAGTATAGTGTGCCCGCAACTGTGTTTGTGGTGTGAGCTAGAGTGCCTTCCCTCCCCTTCCTCAACCGCGAACCCTAATCCTCCTACCTCAGACCGCAGCCCCAACCAATACCAACCCCCTTCCGTACATCCACCCCACCCCCATCTCCACACGCCATCCCCTCTCCCACACGCTCTACCACCTCCCTGTCCCTTCCCTCAACCGCCCTTCCACCCACCAACACAAATGATGGAGGGCAGACACGACTTCTATTGGAATTATGGCGCGAACCTCAGCACAATTGTTTGGAATCGGGAGAAGACGTTGCATTTTACGAGGAAAGGCTTTTATTCAGGGACACGTCCCGTTTCTCGGCCCCTATCCTCCCCCACCCCACCCTCTCTCCCCGAGATCACGCCAGAAAAAAAAATAGGCACAAGAAAGTCTAATGAAATATGAGAGGGAAAAAAAAGGAGCTACAGAAATGAACTCCTCAGTCAGTGAGAGAAGCGATTTAATGTTAAAACTGTAGAGGAAAGTGGCTGAACGAAATGCGATTCCCGTAAACACAAAATTAATCATATTGTGATCTAAGCGTTGAGAATCAAGGCTAAGCCAAAATGTTCAACTTTTTAATAACATTACCAGTGAGAAATATGCTGAAGAAAACAACCTAAGATGACATGACATCTGTGCTGTTCAGTAAGGTAGCTAACCATTAATATAACGGAAAAAATGGAGGTATAAATAGCATCATTAAAGAAGCTACAGAGTCGGCAACAATGAATGGCTGTCTCCCTGCCGAGTGTGCACCCTCAAGTGGCCGTTTGAAACAGACATGTTACACTAACAGTAGCTCCTACTAGGCCTATATGCCACCAAACATCTTGAGTCACAAGCAAGAAATAGCATCACTATGAAGGCGATATTTGATTCATATAACAAACCGCATTTTCTTATTTCCGGAAGTTTTTAAAACATGTTTCGCAAAATACGATTTTTCCCGCCATTAGCAGCATCTAGGTAACAAACCAACGGCAAACCAGGCTACAGAAATCATTTCTTTCTATTCAAAGGCTTTGGAACAATACTTAGGAAGGAATATGAAAATATGGACTACTATAACACCGCGATTTAAACTTATTTGGAACAAAATTGTTCTTAACAGATGGTCAGGTCAGAATACTACATATTCTTGTCGAATGAGTAAGCATAAGTCTAGCGTCTCCCTTGTCCATACCATTTTAAACGGCCATTTTTCATTGACATGATGATTCGTTAACTTTTATCCCAGGAAAAAAACCTACCTTTATATATTCTAAATGAAGCTACAGAATAAGGGTAAAATGATAAAGCATAATACCAAATAAAACAAAAATCTGGCGGGCATAGGCCTACTCTGTGGGCTAACACACGTCATTTACATGCAACTAGCAATCTTCGAGTCGTCGTAGCCTCACGTTTATTGACAAGAAGTAATATAACTTCAACCAAGATTAGCGGCATATAGGAAAGATACAGCGATTTTCAATCCAATGACAGAATCAGTTTTCTACGGTTTGTTGGCGTCGTCCTGAAATACTCCCACCGAGAGAGACTGACACCTTCCGGGATTTCGTTGAGAAACCATAAATTAGATCAACTCTATTTTGCTAAACAATTCTATCAATACCTTTACATGTCTCACACTGAAGAACTGATGGCGTCCGGCCTACTTACTGCAAGAAAACTCTTAATGACTGACAAAATCGAACCAGTGTCCTTTTGCATCACTGCAACGTCTGACAGAGACGTCGACACAACCAGTAACCAAAAGGCCTTACTTGCTTACTACCGAGAATTTTCAATAACGAGCACGGAATATTTTAAAGTATTTCTTTTACTCTATATAATGCAGAATATAGTATAACAAGAATGATTTTATTTGAAAACTGAAATCACCACAGTATTAACGTGCCTCGATCATAATATGCTGAAAATCAGGACAAGTCAAGAGAGGAAGCCAGCAAGACACTTTCGACCCTGGCACAGAATTATGGCTGTCACCTTCACTTAACCCGGAGACAATCAGGAATAATAATAATATTTCGAGTATTACCCGACTCGTCTAAAATACACGTAAAAAGTTATTATAACAACTTGCATTTGTATTTATTTTTTTATTTGTCAGCCAGATCTCTTTTTAATCTACCTATAATGCGATAAAACACAGTTATAGAAAGCCCACCGTTCGTTTTTGTTTGGTCTTCGTAGGTTATTAGATACAAGCTGGGCTTTCGTGTTCGAATATCCTTATATCATTGAGACCATTCGACGTATTTATGCTCTATAGCAGAAGCTGTGATCAAGAAACAGTGGTGCTACTTTGGCTTCTTATTAGGCGTCACCTATTCCCAGGTGCTACGTTGTACTAAACATGGCGGAGGCTCAATGGGAGGACGCGTTTAGTACTATAACAGCCCCTCGGGGATCAACGATGTCGTTTATTTACATAAAAATTTGTCGAACACACAATATAGAAATGGGTGGATATAATGCTTTGATCCCCCGAGGAGGAGGAGGAGAGGAGTAGTAGTGTTCCTGCATGAAAGTGCTTCTTCCTCATCCTCCACCCACTACAACACCTCCTCCATCATAGAGACGATTTAAGTGCAATTTGTTGTTATACCAACATCAGTGTCTTGCAAACCCCCCACCCCCCCCCCCCCCCCCCCCCCCCCCTCCCCCCCCCCCCCCCCCCCTTCGCTCTCTCTCTCTCTCTCTCTCTCTCTAAAACACTTACGTTTTCAAGACATCCTCTTTCAGGTCCAATGGCCGTTATGGTCGACTCCTTCCTCCCACTATCGAGAGAGAGAGAGAGACGAGAGAAGAAAGAAGAGAAAGGAGAGAGAGAGAGAAGAAGAGAAGAGATAGGTAACAACGGATCAATTGGCATTTATATTGTTTTTCTATGATGGAGTTGGAGGTGTCAGTAAGTAGGGTGGGGGAAGCGCTTTCTTGATGGCCAGGGGAAAACACTACTCCTCCTCCTCCCTCAGCTTCTCCTCTTCCTCCTTCCCCATCCTCCTCCACTTGACTCCGCCTCATGTGCAATGAGCTTCGAAATGACCTGGCAAGAGAGAGAGAGGAGTCCAATGAGACTCAGGGAATCGCTGAAGGATCCTGTTGCTGCCTTCGGTTGAGAGACGATTTTATCTTCTCTTTCTTTTTTTTATTTTTGTCCCTGGAAGGAATAAAGTGGTATCTGATGCACGTTGTCTATAACGGTATATGAATGTATGTAGTGTGTATATATATATCTATATTATTAATAATATATATATATCTATATATATATATATATATCTATTATATATATGTTGGTGTGTGTGTGTTGGGGTCGGGTGTGAGTGCATACACATAAACAAAAACAATACAAAAAAAAAACGCAATTCCTGTATATTATGTTTCATAGTACTTGTGTTAGTCTTTAATAACACGGAATAGTTTAGAGTTCCGAGATTCTTTAATCCTACAAACTACTAGATTTTCAAAAATATACAACTCTTTATATATTATATATATATTTATATATAATATATATAGAATTTATATATATAATATATAATATATATATATATAAATATATATATATTATATATAACATTATATATATAATTATAATATATTATTATATATTATAATTATATGATAATACATCTATATAGTGTGTGCATAATTAGTATGAACATAAGCGTATGTTTTTGCTTATATATACGAAGGATATCAACATCAAACTCTCTTTTCCAATTGAAGAAAATAAAACAAACAAAACATCACATAACGTTTCAGATCCTTTTCTCTGACAACCGACGTCGAAGACACAATTTGCCAGGAAATGGAAATCATGAGACGTATTACAACTTCTATTGTTTCCCACCGACAACAAATACTTTCTCTAACTTTCTTTTTATTACACCAATCAAAAATCAACGGAGTGGGTTTCGTCTGCAGGCCTCCTCTCTCAACAGTTATCAAGTAAATGGAATATGTGATCTAACTACCATGAAATACACACACACACACACACACACACACACACACACATATATATATATATATATATATATATATATATATATATATATATATATATATATAATATATATATATATATATATATATATATATATATATATATATATATATATATATATATATATATATATATATATATATATATATATATATATATATATATATATATATATATATATATATATATATATATATATCACCTTATAGACACCTTCCGTGGGCAACAAAGAAGAAATTCCAGAAGCAGCAATTGGATCCTTCAGCGATTCCCTGAGTCTTGTTGGACTCTCTCTCGCGAGGTCATTTCGAAGCTCACTGTACATGCGGCGGAGGTCCAAGTGGTGGAGGAGGAGGAGGATGATTCCTCCTCTATCACAAGTTCTTCCTCCTCATGGAAACGCCTTGGACACAATTTACCCACTCAACCATCATTATCTTACCACCCCACAACCCTCTCTCTCTCTCTCTCTCTCTCTCTCTCTCTCTCTCTCTCTCTCTCTCTCTCAATCTTCATTGAACCCAAAAGAGGATGAGTTGTAAACTTAAATGTTGCAATATTTCTTGGGTGTTTTCCTGGACCTGAGAGAGAGAGAGAGAGAGAGAGAGAGAGAGATGAGTTTTGGAAGAGACTCATTCCATTCCCTTTTTTATTTGTGCGAATACTTTCTTAAATAACGTGAGTGTGTCTACGAGGAGTACCCCCTGGGACAAAAAAGTTAAGTATATCTTAGTTAACCAGACCACTGAGCTGATTAACAACTCTCCCTAGGGCTGGCCCGAAGGATTCGATCATTTTACGTGGCCAGGAACCAACTGGTTACCTAGCAACGGGAAAGAGTTTATTGTAGGATCCGAACCACACTATATCGAGCAATTAATTTCTAATCACTGGAAACAAACTCCACTGATTCCACGTTGGCAGCGCGGGGAATCGAACTCAGGACTACCGAATGAGGTAGGTGAGCACGTCAACCACTCGTTCAATGAAAGAACTACACCCTTGGACAATTCACCCCCTGAACAATTACCCCTAAGAGGGAACAATACCCCATGAACAATTACTCCAAAGGGCAATTAATCCCGACCCACCCCCCCCCAGTCCGTTATTATACGCTGTTTTCAGAATAGGATAACTGTTCAAATCTCCCATGGTTGTTTTTGGCGTTTCAATCATTTCAGCAGCTCTAGAAAATGAGCAAAGTTGTTTGGCTTTATCAGGAAAAACAGCGTAAATGAATGAATGGTACTGAACGGTCACTCAGCAGTCGATGAATTGCGTCTCAGTGTGAAAATATCCAGGGAACAGCCTTGACTTTTCCATCTAGAGACCAGTGCAGTCCCTTCCTCTGCATAAATAATTACCCTGGTTTTCGTGTTTTCCAAAAATCAGAATTCTTTTTTTAAACAGGTCCAGAGTCATAGTTAAAAATCTTTCGTTAAAATCAATTTCCTGTGTTGTTCTATGCTTGTCCGTTGAAACGAACTTCTTTGCGTTTAGATGAAGAGGCCGGAAGTGAGACGAATATCGTCGCTGACGTCTAATGTGACGTTTTCATGGGTGAATTGGAGGCAATTTGCTCCCGTTTGATGCAGACGTCAGTGTCCCAGTGTACTGCTGCATTGAAATCTCCCATTACTATGCAGAATTTGTTGTTTATTTCTTGTCCCAGTAGTACATACGGCTCCTCAGGCAATTGTTGTTGGTGGGGAGGTCTGTACACTAGTATTAGAGTTAGCTGCTTCACTAGACTGCTTATACTTATATTGATGCCAGTTACTTCTTGCTGGTTGCAATTTTACACTCTATTGGACTGAGTTGGTCTTTGACATAACATAACTCCTCCACCTTTTTTTTATTACGTCTATCTTTTTTGAACAATTCATATCCTGCTATCTGGTACTCTCCTACGAAGTCTCTTGTTGCTACTTGTATCCATGTTTCTGTGATACCTATTATGTCTAAGTCTTCACTTGCTTTATCAATGTTTTGAAGGTAACTCAACTTTGTTCCGAATAGATTGTGCATTAAACTGTGCCACTCCGAGGGACTTTTCTAATCCTCTCTTTTGTCCTCGGTGCTTTATTCGTTTCCCTTATTTTTCACCATTTCCTGTTGTGCTGCTACTAACCAGATTCTGGAGCTTTCCGACTTTCTTCCCTTGATTGTTCAGTTCACTGAGGAGTTTTAAGAGGTTTTCGTTAAAAAGGTTTCCTAGTAATTTTGCTTCCAAATTCAAGTGAGCTCCATCTCTTTTATATAGTTTTTTATTCCCTACGAATCTGTGCCAAAAGGAGAGAGAGAGAGAGAGAGAGAGAGAGAGAGAGAGAGAGAGAGAGAGAGAGAGAGAGACGCCCTTGATGTAAAAGGCGAAAATATTGTCTTCATTCATCGCAGGTGAACAATGGAAGGCTCCTTTATAGGGGAGCAAAGTGGCCTTCCATTAGACGATGTTTTTGGTCGATAAAAAAAAAAAGAAAAAGAAAAAAACTATCCAGAGTCCGATTGCTTTCCTTGGTTTGCTTCGTAGTCTCGGGGATTACATGTTGGTATATTTGTAAAAAACGGAAGAAGAAGAAAAAGAAGAAGAAGAAGAACTAATGGTAATAATTTGCTTGCCCACTCTATTTGTCATATGTTTATAACTATAGATCTATATTTACAAACATGCACACGCACCCACCCACCACACACACACACAGATATATATATATATAATATATATATTATATATTATATATATATATATATATATATATATATAATAATAATATATATGAATAATTATCACATCGAACCGTGATTCATTATATATCATTCGAGCTACAAATGTCCTTTAATATCTAAATTCACCCTACCTCGGAATTGATATATTTCCCCTTCGGTACATATATGAAAGTATATTAATTCCGAGGTAGAGTGACTTTAGATATTAAAGGACATTTGTAACTCTCGAATGATAATATAATATTATATATATATATATATATATATATATATATATATATAGATATATATGTATGTATATATATGTATGTATGTATGTATATGTGTATAATTATATAAATGTCAATATATATCTATAGTTATATATGCATTTATATATTCGAGGGGCATTCAACGAGTAATGCAACATAATATTTTTCTCGGCTAATGTAGTTCAAATAATTTGAAATTATGCGTCATGTCATATATTTCAATTAATTTCCTAAGACGGCTGCAGCATAGTCAGGTGTCAAAAGGGCGTATGTGACTGAGGTACGTTCCAAACCAAGATCAGTGACAGAATTCCTCTTATAGGAGAAAGAGACCGTCACATATATTCTCAGGCTCCTGCAAAATGTCTAAAGAGACCTGGCAGTGGATAAAAGCGCTGTGAATCGTTGGCCCAAGAGTCTATCTATCATCACCAGCAGAAGGACAAGAAAATCTCTTGATCTCCAGCTCCCTGTCCGGCAGCACACAGCAGTGACGCCTGCAATGGCCAAGGAACAAACATTGGATACCCTCAGTTGTGGACCATTGTGTCGGCACTACCGGTCGCCTCGAAGAACAGTGGCCGCAGGTTCCACATATCATGCGCCCCTCACAGCTGTGTGGGACCGGCCAGGGCGCGAGAGATCACACAGATTTACTTGCCCTTCTGCATGCGATGTCCCTAACCATTCCCGCTTAATGTCAGATATATCTCGAGATATATATGACAAAAACATTATATATGATATATATATATATATATATATATATATATATATATATATATATATATATATATATATATATATATATATATGTATGTATGTATGCATGTATATTTATATATATAATGAACTTTATTGAAATTACAAAAGTTTATATTATTTTACAACCTCAATAAATTTGTCATCGTTAACCTTGATTAACTGCCTAAACCCTATTTACAATTCCAAATAACTGTAAATGTTTCAGCTTTGAAAAAAAATCCAATTCAATATCCCTTAAACTTAAAGCAACAAAAAAATAATCACTTTGATATTACTGCAAGTTGCAATAAGACCTCCAATATCGATTAGCTCATCAAGCTCTTTATAACCGCGTCTTAAGAGCGATTTTGTCCTCGTTCATTGCCACACACCGGGAATTATTACAGGTTTATCATCATCCCGGGTCATTTTGTGGTTAACAGCTCCTGAGATATTGCTGTAGAGGCCCCAGGAAATGCTGTTATGTTATACTCTTCTCTATTTACCTTTCTTTCTATCCTCCTTCCTGTCTCTTTCTTTGCTAAATCTGTTTTTGTGGTCGTTTCCTCTATTTCACTTTTTCATGCCTCTGCCCCGCCACCCCCCCCCCCCCCACCCCCCCCCCCCACACACCCCCCCTCACTCTCTCCTACACACACACTTCATATATTACTATAATTTGTTACTGTCCATCTACTGACCGCTATATCTAGTGTCTACACTTACGTCAGTTATTCGCGGTGTACCATTAATTTGAAAACCCGACTTATTAAGCGCTTTTACACGAATAACCTCTAAAAGTGTAAAGTCATTGATTATAATAGTTTGTTAATGAAAAAAATTACCTGTTAAGCAGGAAGTGATCGAAATCACTTGAAAATGCCGACATAATTAATAGCATTTGAAACCTGTTGAAAATGAAATATCAGGACTCATCATATGGCAATTTTTGCAGTGAGATCAGCATAAGAAATTACTGGCAATTAAATCATGTGGGTCGATTTTGATTATAAATAGAAAAAGCAAAAGAAATCGGCCAAATCACTAACAAGCGTTCATAGTTCCAATTGGAACAAAAAATAAGTTCCAATGATTTTTATTTTTCTTATGCTAAAATCGCTGCCGTGATCTGAACAGTGACTCACTCACCTGTTTATATACAAATGAAAAGTAGACATTTTTGTTTCCGTTGTTTAGCAATTTCCCATAAACACTGGGTCTCCAAAAACCAGATCTCGGAGGCTGAAACCTTCCATCTCTCTTTCACAACTTGCAGAGATTGAGTCATGACTATTGTCTGTATTATGTCAATGGATTTAGCTACACTGACACAAAGATAAGGTTCTGTCTGAATAGACATAAACACACACACACACACACATATATTCATATTCCATCAGGGCTTCTAGAATTAAAAAACAAAAAACATCAACAATAAAATCTACAGGAAAATATATGTACACAGGCAAAGGCAGAACATAAAAACGACAATCGACTTCGAAACTTAAAGGAAATTTTTCACAAAGAAAAAAACAGAGGAACCGGCAAAAATACGTGGAGACATTAATTAAAACAAACAGAACACAGGACATACAATACAAGTAAAAATATTATATTTATATTTCAAAAGACTAAAACTTTTAAAATAGTATTGAGAAAACAAATAAACAAAAATGATTAAAGGTTTGGAGCCAACCTGTCAGCATGATATAAATACAGAAAACTAAGTCTTCAAAAGTAAAACAGAACAGAAGCATTAATTGAAGTTCGTCCAATTATGCAAGTAAACTTTGTTCTAAATCGGACATCATGGCAGTATGGAAGCTTGGAGTAAAAGTGTAGCTTTGGTACTGTAAGTTTCCATCCTGTGACGATGTCCATTTTAGAACAAAATTTACTTGCAAAATTCAAAACCTTTTTAGTGCATTGCATGCTAAACTTGTTCCTGTCAACCCCCTACCGACTGACTCTATTTTTAAACTTAAGGATCAGCTTTGTGCTCTGATGTCCTCCGGAGTGGTGTTTATGTATTCGCGCCCCTAGTGTAACTCGGGGATTTATGTTGGATCGACTCAGAGGCGTCTTAAAGTACGAATTGATTCTCATAAGGGGGAAAAATCTCCAACCCCGAACAGTCCAACATAAGTTACACGAAATTTGGTAAAACTCCAATTGAAAGCAGAGATTTCTGCATAACTGGACGACCTTCAAGCCAGTTAGAATTACCAATACTCCAGACGTTGAGAATAAAACAGCTTGTTCCGAAATTGAACAATCACACTACGGCTGTTCCTTTATAGCTGTTGTCATAATTA
>NC_087216.1:66662426-66684275 GCF_015104395.2 Macrobrachium nipponense
AAATCAAATAAAAAACAGATCAGGACATACATTTTGACACACTGAAATCCCCTAACAGAAAACTGGGGGAATATATTATAAGGACAGTCCTCAAAATGAAGAATGTTCTCAACCTGGAAAGCGAAGGATGTCAAAGCCAAGTGCAAGGCTCTGCCACAGTTGTCAAGAAAAAGAAATGAAAGGGGTTAGGGGGGATAAAAGTAAAGTGGAAATATTGTATTATACCTAATTTAGAAACATCTTTTATTTTTCGGGGTCACTATGTAGCGTTAAAGGATAGAGACATGAATTAAAATAATGCATTTGAAGTAGCATAAAGTAAACTTAACTAAAATTGAGTAAATGACGAGAGAATAAAGCTTTGCACCTCATATATGGTGTAGTGTGCCCGCAACTGTGTTTGTGGAGTGAGCACTTGAATAGAGTGCCTTCCCTCCCCCTTCCTCAACCGCGAACCCCCTCCTCTTCCCCATTACCTCATCCTACCGCCACCCAACCAATACCAACCCCCTTCCGCAGATCTACCACCTCCCCATCCCTACACGCCATCCCCTCTCCCACACGCTCTACCACCTCCCCGTCCCTTCCCTCAACAGCCCTTCCACCCACCAACACAAATGATGGAGGGCAGACACGACTTCTATTGGAATTATGGCGCGAACCTCAGCAAAATTGTTTGGAATCGGGAGAAGACGTTGCAGTTTACGAGGAAAGGCTTTTATTCATGGACACGTCCCGTTTCTCGGCCCTTATTCCCCCCACCCCTCCTCTCTCCCCGAGATCACGCCAGAAAAAAAATAGGCACAAGAATGTCTAATGAAATATGAAAGGGAAAAAAAAGAAGCTAAAAAATGAACTCCTCAGTCAGAGAGAGAAGCGATGTAATGTTAAAACTGTAGAGGAAAGTGGCTGAACGAAATGCGATTCCCGGAAACACAAAATTAATCCTATTGTGATCTAAGCGTTGAGAATCGTGGCTAAGCCAAAATGTTCAACTTTTTAATAACATTACCAGTGAGAAATATGCTGGAGAAAACAACCTAAGATGACATGATATCTGTGCTGTTCAGTAAGGTAGCTACCCATTAATATAACGGAAAAAATGGAGGTATAAATAGCATCATTAAAGAAGCTACAGAGTCGGCAACAATGAATGGCTGTTTACCTGCCGAGTGTGTGACCTCAAGCGGCCGTTTGAAACAGACACGTTACACTTAACAGTAGCTCCTTCTAGGCCTATATGCCACCAAACATCTTGAGTGACAAGCAAGAAATAGCATCACTATGAAGGCGATATTCCATTCATAAAACAAACCGCATTTTCTTATTTCCAGAAGTTTTTAAAACATGTTTCGCAAAAAACGATTTTTCCCGCCATTAGCAGCATCTAGGTAACAAACCAACGGCAAACCAGGCTACAGAAATCATTTCTTTCTATTCAAAGGCTTTGGAACAATACTTAGGATGGAATTATGAAAATATGGACTACTATAACACCGTAGTTTAAACTGATTTGGAACAAAATCGTTCTTAATAGATGGTCAGGTCAGATTACTACATATTCTTGTCGAATGAGTAAGCATTAAGTCTAGTGTCTCCCTTGTCCATACCATTTTAAACGGCCATTTTTCATTGACATGATGATTCGTTACCTTTTATCCCAGGAAAAAACCTACCTTTATATATTCTAAATGAAGCTACAGAATAAGGGTTAAATGATAAAGCATAATACCAAATAAAAAGTCTGCGGGCATAGGCCTACTCTGGGCTAGCACACGTCATTTACATGTAACTAGCAATCTCTGAGTCGTCGTAGCCTCACGTTTATTGTCAAGAAGTAATATAACTTCAACCAAGATTAGCGGCATATATGAAAGATACAGCGATTTTTAATCCAGTGACAGAATCAGTTTTCTACAGTTTGTTGGCGTCGTCCTGAAATACTCCCACCGAGAGAGACTGACACCTTCCGGGATTTCTTTGAGAAACCATAAATTAGCTCAACTCCATTTTGCTAAACAATTCTATCAATACCTTTACATGTCTCAAACTGAAGAACTGATGGCGTCCGGCCTACTTACTGCAAGAAAACTCTTAATGACTGACAAAATCGAACCAGTGTCCTTTTGCATCACTACAAACGTTGACAGAGACGTCGACACACCAGTTAACCAAAAGACATTACTTGCTTACTACCGAGAATTTTCAATAACGAGCACGGAATATTTTAAAGTATTTCTTTTACTCTATATAATGCAGAATATAGTATAACAAGAATGATTTTATTTGAAAACTGAAATCACCACAGTATTAACGTGCCACGATCATAATATGCTGAAAATCAGGACAAGTCAAGAGAGGAAGCCAGCAAGACACTTTCCACCCTGGCACAGAATTATGGTTGTCACCTTCACTTAACCCGGAGACAATCAGAAACAATAATAATATTTCGATTATTACCCGACTCGTCTAATATACACGTAAGTTATTATAACAACTTGCATTTGTATTTATTCATTTATTTGTCAGCCAGATCTCTTTTTAATCTACCTACAGTGCGATGAAATAGTTATAGAAAGGCCACCGTTCGTTTTTGTTTGGTCTTCGTAGGTTATTAGATGCAAGCTCGGCTTTCGTGTTCTAATATCCTTATATCATTGAGACCATTCGACGTATTTACGGTCTATAGCAGAAGCTGTGATCAAGAAACAGTGGTGCTACTTTGGCTTCCTATTAGGCGTCACCTATTCCCAGGTGCTACGTTGTAACTAAACATGGCGGAGGCTGAATGGGAGGCCGTGTTTAATACTATAACAGCCCCTCGGGGATGAACGATGTCGTTTATTTGCATAATAATTTGTCGAACACACAATATAGAAATGGGTGGATATAATGCTTTGATCCCCCGAGGAGGAGGAGGAAGAGGAGGAGCAGGAGGAGGAGGAGGAGGAGTAGTGTTCCCGCATGAAGGTGCTTCTTCCTCACCCTCCACCCACCTTCTCCATCATAGAGACGATCTAAGTGCAATTTGTTGTTATACCAATATCAGTGTCTTGCCAAACCCCCATCCCCCCCCACCCCTCTCTCTCTCTCTCTCTCTCTCTCTCTCTCTCTCTCTCTCTCTAAAACAGTTACGTTTTCAAGTCATCCTCTTCAGGTCCGATGGCCGTTATGGTCAACCCTTCCTCCACAATCGTGAGAGAAGAGAGAGAGAGAGAGAGAGAGAGAGAAGAGAGAGAGAGAGGGGGGGGGGGGGGGGTAACAACAGATTGCATTTAAATTGTTTCTATGATGGAGGAGGTGTTGTAGTAGGTGGAGCGCTTCTGATGGAGGAACACTCCTCCTCCTCCTCCCCCAGCTTCTCCTCCTCTTCTTCCTTTCCTCTGTATGCTTAGATAACTTTGTTTGTTCCAACTGGAAAGCTGTCAAATCAAATTTATGTAGTTTTAACAATAATATTCTCAGACCTAATACTATGGAAGATGTAAGTACAGAATTGTTGGCAAATCGAGTGAAAAGGGGAAGAAATATAAAGAGGCCCCAACAAAGTAAAAACAAGTACTTTAGGAACGAGAACCTCTCTCGAGTGGGATATGCCAATTCTCAAACGTGTTCTAGATATAATAATGATAGTAATGGCTCAGGCTATACTTATAGAAATAACAAAATTGGCAACTATAGTAATCATCTTTAATACTAGAGGTAACAGATATGGCTGCTATAACTGCGGTGAATTCAATCACCAACAATCGAACTGCAGATTTGATCATAAACTAAGATGTAACGTATGTTATGAATTTGGTCACAAAAGTAGATTATGTGAACAAAACCCCAACTACTAGGATCTTGGCCAGGAAGATGGTGCCGACAGGAAGACTTCTCCTAGATTCAGTGATATGTTAACAGTAGTCCATATTAATGCCCAATCCTTGTTGAGTCATAAACTTGAAATAGAACTTATGTTAAACGAACAAAACATTGATATTCCATGTGTTAGCGAAACATGGTTATACACTAATATAAGTGACGCATTTATAAATATTCTCCTGTATGATGTCTACCGTCAGGATCAAGGTCGGGGTGGTATGTATATTAGTCAGAAACTATTTGAAAGTCACCGAAATGAATTTAACGATCGAAAAGTGTGAGGTGTATAAGACAAGTGGATCTCGATTCAATATCGCAAGCTTCCTTCTGTTATTGTAGGATGCGTAGCTATATCGCCATCCCAAAGCACCGGCAACCTCTTTTGATTATATCTCCGATATTTTTAAAGAAATTATTCTACGAAATAAGCATATATTTATTTATGGGGATTTTAATGATGATCTGCTAAAGACCGTGAATAAAATGTCTAAACTAATTAAAAAACTAAATTTCGATCAGATAGTAGACAAACCTACTAGAATTACTCCTACATCAGCGTCTTTAATTGATCTCGTCATAACAAATGCTAAACATATGATAACAAATATTGATATTATACCAAGCTTGGTGGCAGATCACGAGACAATCTTAACTCATCTGAATATTCGTAAGCCAAAAAAGAAACTTATTTTAAAAACTTTTAGATGTTTGCTAAATTATTCTCCAAACTTTCTTTGTGATCTCCTCACGAATAACGTGAATATATCAAATGGTATTTTAAATACAGACAATGTAAACAACCAAGTTGGAACTTTTAAACGACGTCTTTACATCGTGTCTAAACATTTGTGCTCCGGTTGTAACGAAAGAAATCGTTCGTCCCCCTGCGCCCTGGATAACAGATGAAATAAAGCGAGACAGAAATCGTTCGTCCCCCCGCGCCCTGGATAACAGATGAAATAAAGTGAGACAGGAAAGACAGAGACAGACTGAAAAGTGAGTTAAAAAATCAAACTTTGAACATCTCTCTGAGAGAAAAGCATAAAGACCTGAAGAAGAGAGTCAATTCAAAGTTAGCGGGAAGCCGTAAGCAGTATTACAAAAGCGAATATCAGAAAGCTAAAGGCAATGTTTCTGCTACTTGGGAAATAACAAAAAATATGCTATTTAATGGACAACAAATAGATAGGAACTCTATGATATTGCCAGCAGTAACTGATGTACACTCTAAGGCTGAAAAATTCAATGATTTTTTCGCTGAGGTCGGGAAAAAAAACTTTCGAAAAACCCAAGAGGAAATTAGGAAATGTAATATCTCTTCTGAAACAGTACGTAATATTCCAGTTAGAGAATTGGATAGTTTTAAGCCTACTCCTGTTGATTGTAATACTGTCATCTTAATTATAAAAAATCTTAAAAACACAAATGCCTTTGGATATGACGGGATTAGCTTGCGTTTCATTAGGGATGGGTTATATATTAGTGCATTTTACCTTACAGTTATAATTAACACATCCATAGCCACTAAACAGTATCCGGAGTTATGGAAAAATCCCCACGTAATTCCTGTTTTTAAGAGTGGTGATATGGAAGACGTCTCTAATTATCGTCCTATATCTTTGCTACCGATATTGTCAAAAGTTCTGGAAAAAATAATTACTATTCAATTAACTGATTTTCTAGAGACAAATGGTCTAATCTCACAAAGTCAACACGGCTTCAGACCAAAATTATCAACTGAAACGGCTCTATTAAAATATAAGATATTTATAATAATGGTAATAAGAAAGTCTCACTACTCCTTTTACTTGACCTCTCAAAGCCTTCGACAGCGTGAATCATAATAATTATTTGATAAATGTACTCATCTGAGTATAGATCCACTCTGGTTTATGAATTACCTACATAACAGATCCCAGTCAGTTAGAATGGGTCAAACTGTGTCTTCCCAAAAAACTGTAGAGTTTGGTGTACCCCAGGGCTCTATTCTTGGCCCAATACTCTTTGTAATTTATGTCAATGATCTGGTAAAATCACTACCCGGCTGTTTCGTCATCCAATACGCCGACGACACCCAGATCTTAATTGAAGGAAATGTGAATGAAATAGACGAACTATTCATAGGGCAGAATACATACTAAAGAAGGCCAATACTACTTCTTAACTAATGGTTTGCTTCTTAATGATTTATTTTAATAGGTTCCCGACATAATATATCAAGAAATTGGAGACGTGCAAAAGTAGCATTTATGGAAAATTAAATGGAAAAGGATTAAACCCATGAAAGCTGTAAAAAATCTAGGGGTTTATTTTAACAGATATGACGTTTGAAACGCTTATAGATGAAATTTATAAGAAGTGATGGGTACTTTTAATTTATTTAAATAGAGTAAAAGACTCATTTGATTCTTCTACGCGTAAAATAGTTGTTCAGTCGATGGCTATGAGTATAATCAACTACTGTTTAAGAATTTGGGGAGTAACTGGCTCTACACAAAGAATGAAAAGGGTTCAAAAACTTCAAAACTTTGCGCCCGAGTGGCTGTTGGTAATGTAAAAAACATGACCACATATCCCCTTACCTCAAAAAATTTGAATGGTTAAAGATAAAAGACAAATATACCATAGATGTCTGTAATTTGGTATTCAAAACAATACGTAAAATAACTCCTGAATGGTTATATGATTTCCCCAACAGTACACGCAGTTAATGGGGTTTCTACTCGACAGCAGGAAAATCTGTATGTAGAAAGGGCGAAAACAGAGATAGGCTCCAGCCAGTTTAGTATTCGAGGCCCAGCATTATACAATAAAGTACCTGGCACAATTAAACAAAATCCTCTCTCGCTGCTTTTAATGTACACTTAAAGAAACTAATTTTAAATGGTTCCGATTAATGTAAAAACGTTATGCTTAATTGTCATATTAAACAAAGTGCTTTTTGAAGGCACTACTGTACTTTTATAGATGTTGGAATTAGTTTTAGATAATACTTATGGATAAGATGGCTTTTATTTACAAATTAAGATTTCCTTATAATCTAGTATGCTTATTTGATTACTCTGTGTTATTTTAATACTATTTGTACATGACTTGTTTTTAACACAACTTATGTGATCTATGACAATGTATTTCAATATTCGGGAAGAGTAATTTATACTCACTATATTTTAAGTAATGCTTCTAATTTTATGATATTCTTTTATTACTGATGAATTATTTTAATTACAAAGTTTTTAGCCGATTTTGTTGATTTCCTAAAACAACTTTGTATGTCTAAAATAACACATGATTTTAACTATTTGTAAGATGATTTTACTACAATTGTAGCTTTATATTTTATGAATACCCAATATAAATATTGGAAATAAGAATTATTATTTCCCCTCCTCCTCCACTTGACTCCGCCTCATGTGCAATGAGCTTCGAAATGACCTGGCGAGAGAGAGAGACCAATAAGACTCAGGGAATCGCTGAAGGATCCTGTTGCTGCCTTCGGTTGAGAGACGATTTTATCTTCTCTTTCTTTTTTTATTTTTGTCCCTGGAAGGAATAAAGTGGTGTCCTTTGCACGTTGTCTATAACGGTGTATGAATGTATGTGTATATATATACATATATATTTAAATAATATACAGATATATATATATTATATATATATATATATATATATATATATATATTAATATATATATATAAAAATATATATATAATATATATGTGTGTGTGTGTGTGTGTGTGTGTGTGTGTGTGTGTGTGTGTGTGTGTGTGAATACACATAACAAATACCAAAAAAAAAAGAATTCTGTATATATTTTCATAGTACTTGTGTTAGTCTTTAATAACACGGAATTAGTTTAGAGTCCAGATTCTTTAATCTACAAGTACTAGATTTCCAAAAATATACAATCTTTATATATATATATATTATATATATTATATATATATATATATATATATATATATATATATATATTTATATATACATATAAAATATATATATATATATATAGTGTGTGTGTGTGCATAATTAGTATGAACGTAAGCGATGTTTTTTTGCTTATAATACACGAAGGATATAACTTCAAAGTCTCTTTCCAATTGAAGAAATAAAAAACGAAACAAAACTCACATAACGTTTCAGATCCTTTTCTCTGACAACCGACGTCGAAGACACAATTTGCCAGGAAATGGAAATCAAGAGACGTTTTAACAACTTCCATTGTTTCCCACCGACAACAAATACTTTCTCTAACTTTTATTTTATTACACCAAATCAAAATCAACTGAGTGGGTTTCGTCTGCAGTCCTCCTCTCTCAACGTTTACTAAGATAATGGAATGTGATCTAACTACTATGAAATACACACACATGTATATATAATAATATATATATATATATATATATATATATATATATATATATATATATATATATATATATATATATATATATATATATATATTATATGTATATAATATATATATATATATATAGTATATATATATATATATATATATATTATATATATATATATATATATATATATAAATCACCCTTATAGACACCTTCCGTGGGCAAAAAAGAAAGAAAAAAAAGAGGAAGATAAAATCCTCTCTCTTCCAGAAGCAGCAATTGGATCCTTCAGCGATTCCCTGAGTCTTGTTGGACTCTCTCTCGCGAGGTCATTTCGAAGCTCACTGTACATGCGGCGGAGGTCTAAGTGACGGAGGAGGAGGATGATTCCTCCTCTATCACAAGTTCTTCCTCCTCATGGACACAATCTACCCACTCAACCATCATCATCTTACCACCCCACAACCTCTCTCTCTCTCTCTCTCTCTCTCTCTCAATCTTCATTGGGCCCAAAAGAGGATGAAGTAAACTTAATGTTACAATATTTCTTGGTGTTTTCCTGGACCTGCCCTGGACCGCGAGAGAGAGAGGAGAGAGAGAGAGAGATGAGTTTTGGAAGAGACTCATTCCATTCCCTTTTTTATTTGTGCGAATACTTTCTTAAATAACGCGAGAGTGTCTACGAGGAGTACCCCCTGGAACAAAAAAGTTAAGTATATCTTAGTTAACCAGACCACTGAGCTGATTAACAACTCTCCCTAGGGCTGGCCCGAAGGATTCGATAATTTTACGTGCCCAGGAACCAACTGGTTACCTAGCAACGGGAAATACAGTTTATTGTAGGATCCGAACCACACTATATCGAGCAATTAATTTCTAATCACTGGAAACAAACTCCACTGATTCCACGTTGGTAGCGCGGGGAATCGAACTCAGGACTAACGAATGGGTAGGTGAACATGTCAACCACTCGTCCTATGAAGAACTACACCCTTGGACAATTCACCCCCTGAACAAATACCCCAAGAGGACAACTACCCCATAGAACAATTACTCCAAAGGACAATTAACCCCCCCCCCCCACCCCCCCACCCCCCCCACCCCACCCCCCCCCCCCAAGTCCGTTATTATGCGCTGTTTTCAGAATAGGATAACTGTTCAAATCTCTCATGATTGTTTTTGGCGTTTCAATCATTTCAGCAGCTCTAGAAAATGAGCAAAGTTGTTTGGCTTTTATCAGGAAAAACAGCGTAAATGAATGAATGGTACTGAACGGTCACTCAGCAGTCGATGAATTGCGTCTCAGTGTGAAAATATCCAGGGAACAGCCTTGACTTTTCCATCTAGAGACCAGTGCAGTCCCTTCCTCTGCATAAATAATTACCCTGGTTTTCGTGTTTTCCAAAAATCAGAATTCTTTTTTAAACAGGTCCAGAGATATAGTTAAAAATCTTTCGTTAAAATCAATTTCCTGTGTTGTTCTATGCTTGTCCGTTGAAACGAACTTCTTTGCGTTTAGATGAACAGGCCGGAAGTGAGACGAACATCGTCGCTGACGTCTAATGTGACGTTTTCTGTGGTGAATTGGAGGCAATTTTGCTCCCGTTTGATGCAGACGTCATAGTGTCCCAGTGTACTGCTGCATTGAAATCTCCCATTACTATCTAGAATTTGTTGTTTTATTTCTTGTCCTAGTAGTACATACGGCTCCTCATCAGGCAGTTGTGGTTGGTGGGGAGGTCTGTACACTAGTATTAGAGTTAGCTGCTACACTAGACTGCTTATATTGATGACAGTTATTTCTTGCTGGTTGAAATTTTACACTCTATTGGACTGAGGCGGTCTTTGACATATAACTTAACTCCTCCACCCTTTTTATTACGTCTATCTTTTTTGAACAATTTATATCCTGCTATCTGGTACTCTCCTACGAAGTCTCTTGTTGCTACTTGTATCCATGTCTCTGTGATACCTATTATGTCTAATTCTTCACTTGCTTTATCAATGTTTTAAAGATAACTCACTTTGTTCCGAATAGATTGTGCATTAAACTGCGCCACTCCGAGGGACTTTTCTATCCTCTCTTTTGTCCTCGGTGGCTTTATTCGTTTCCCTTATTTTCATTATTTCCTGCAGTGCTGTTACTAACCAGATTCTGGGAGCTTTCCGACTTCTTCCCTTGATTGTTCAGTTCACTGAGGTGTTTTAAGAGGTTTTCGTTAAAAAGCTTTCCTAGTCTTTTGCTTCTTCCAAATTCAAGTGAGCTCCATCTCTTTTATATAGTTTTATATTCCCTACGAATCTGTGCCAAAAGGGGAGAGAGAGAGAGAGAGAGAGAGAGAGAGAGAGAGAGAGAGACGCCCTTGATGTAAAAGGCGAAAATATTGTCTCCATTCATCGCAGGAGAACAATGGAAGGCTCCTTTTAGGGGAGCGAAGTGGCCTTCCATTACACGATCTTTTTGGTCGATAAAAAAAAGAAAAAAATATACCCAGAGTCCAATTGCTTTCCTTGGTTTGCTTCGTAGTTCTCGGGGATTACATGTTTGTATTTTTGTAAAACACGGAAGAAGAAGAAAAAGAAGAAGAAGAAGAACTAATGGTAATAATTTGCTTGTCCCACTCTATTTGTCATATGTTTATAACTATAGATCTATATTTACAAACATGCACACGCACACCCACCCACACACACACACACAGATATATATATATTATATATATATATATATATTTTTATATATACATATATATACTATCTATATATATATATATATATATATATATATATATATAATATATATATATATATATATATATATATATATATATATATATATATATATATATATATATATATAATATTATATATATATTGAATAATTATCACATCGAACCGTGATTCATTTATATATCATTCGAGCTACAAATGTCCTTTAATATCTAAATTCACCCTACCCTTCGGAATTGATATATTTCCCCTCGTACATATATTTGAAAAGAATATATAATTCCGAGGTAGAGTGAATTTAGTATTAAAGGACATTTGTAGCTCGAATGATATATATATATATATATATATATATATATATATATATATATATATATATATATATATATATATGTATATGTATGTATGTATGTATGTATGTATGTGTATAATTATATAAATGTCAATATATATCTATAGTTATATATACATATATATATTCGAGGGGCATTCAACGGGTAATGCAACATTATATTTTTCTCGGCTAATTTAGTTCAAATAATTTGAAATTATGCGTCAGGTCATATATTTCAATTAATTTCCTAAGACGGCCGCAGCATAATCAGGTGTCAAAAGGGCGTATGTGACTGAGGTACGTTCCAAACCAAGATCAGTGACAGAATTCCTTTTGTAAGAGTAAGAGACCGTCACATATATTCTCAGGCTCCTGCAGAATGTCTAAGGAGACCTGGAAGTGGATTAAAGCGCTTTGAATCGTTGGGCCAAGAGTCTATCTATCATCACCAGCAGAAGGACAAGAAAATCTCTTGATCCCAGCTCCCTGTCCGGCAGCACACAGCAGTGACGCCTGCAATGGCCGAGGAACAAACATTGGATACCCTCAGTTGTGGACCATTGTGTCAGCACTACCGGTCGCCTCGAGGAACAGCGGCCACAAGTTCCACATATGCGCCCCTCAGGGCTGTGTGCGACAGGCTAGGGCGCCTGAGATCCGACAGATTTACTTGTCATTCTGGATGCGACGTCCCTAACGATTCCCGCGTCATGTCATAATTTGATCTCGAGGCATATTTTACAAACATTCATATATATATATTATATATATATATATATATATATATATATATATATATATAATATATATAATATATATATATATATTAGATAATGAACGTTATTAAAATTATACAAAAGTTTATATTCTTTTTAAATTTCAATAAATTTGTCATCGTTAACCTTGAGTAACTGAACTCTATTTACAATTTCAAATAACTGTAAACGTTTCAGCTTTGAAAAAAGTAATCCAATTCAATGACCCCTAAAGCAACACAAAAATAATCATGTTGATATCATTGCAAGTTGCAATAAGACCACCAATATTAATTACCTCTACGAATCTGGTCATCAAGCTCTTTGTAACTCTGTTTTATGAGCGATTCGTCCTCGTTCATTGCCATACCGTGAATTATTACAGGTTAATCATCATCCTGGGCCATTTTGTGGTTAAGAGCTCCTGAGGTTATTTCAGTAGAAGCCAGGAAAGGCTGTTATGTTATACTCTTCTCTATTTATCTTTCTTTCCTATCCTCCTTTCTGTCTCTCTTTCTAATCTGTTCGTGGTCGTGCGTTTTCTTGTTTCATTTTCTTCATGCCTCTGCCCTACCCTCTCTCTCTCACATACACTTAATATTTATTATATGATTTGTTGCTGTCCATCTACTCACCGCTATATCTAGTGTTTGTACACATACGTCAGATATTCTCGATGTACCATTAATTTGAAAACACCACTAATTAAGCGCTTTTACATGAATAACCTCTAAAAGTGTAAAGTCCTTTTTCATAATATTAGTAAAAATTGCCAGCCATTACTGTTAATGTCAGGAAGTGATAGAAATATTCATTTATTATAAACATTATTTTTAAGTTCACCGAATTTCCGCTTGAAAATACCGACGGAATTAATAACATTTTGAAATATATTATAAATGAAATGTCAGGACTAATCATTGGGCAATTTTCATAGGTTCAGCATAAGAATTTTCTGGCAACTAAATCATGTGTATCGATTTTGATCATAAATAAAAATAGCAAAATAGTCCGCCTATTCACTGACAGGCGTTCACAGTTCGATTTGGAATAAAAATATGTTCCAGTGATTTTTAGTTTATTTTTTTTACGCTAAAATCGCTGCCGTGATCTGAAAAGTGACTCACTCACCAATTTATATGCAAATGAAAAGTGGAGATTTTTGTTGACGTTGTTCAGCAATCTGTCCCATAAACACTGGGTCTCCAAAGACAAGATTCTCCCAAGACCAGATTTCGGAGGCTGAAACCTCCCACCTCTCTTTCACAACTAGCAGGGAACTGAGTCTATGACTATTGTCTGTATTATGTCAATGGATTTAGCTAGACTAACACAAAGATAAAGTTCTGTCTGAATAGACACACACTCGCACACACACACACACACACACACACACACACACACACACACACATATAGTATAAATATATATATATATATAATATATATATATATATATATATATATATATATATCATATATATATTCATATTCCATGGTTACATCATCAGGGCTTCTAAAATTAAAAACAAAAAACATTAACAATAAAACCTACAGGAAAATATATGTACACAGATGCAAAGGCAGAACATAAAAAACAACAATACACTTAAACTGGAAATTTTACACAAGGGCACAGGAACCGGCAAAATACTGAGACATTCATTAAAACAAACAGAAAACAGAACATACGAAAGACAAGTAAAAATATTACATTTATATTTCAAAACACAAACACTTTTAAATATTGAGAAAACAAATAAATTTAAAAAAATATTCAAGGTATGGAGCCAACCTGTCAGCATGATACATATACAGAAAACGAAGTGTTCAAAAGAAAACAAAACAACAGAAGCATTAATTGAAGTTCGTCCAATTTTGCAAGTAAATTTTGTTCTAAAACAGACATCATGACAGTATGGAAAACTGGATTAAAAGCGTAGCTTTGGTACTGTAAGTTTCCATCCTGTCACGATGTCCGTTTTAGAACAAAATTTACTTGCAAAATTCAAATACTTTTTAAGTCCTTGCATGCTCAACTTGTTCCTGTCAACCACCTACCGACTGACACTATTTTTAAAATTAAGGATCAGCTTTGTGCTATGATGTCCTCCGGAGTGGTGTTCATGAATTCGCGCCCCTATTTTAACTCGAGGATTTCTGTTGGATCGACTCGGAGGCATCTAAAAGTACGAATTGATTCTCAAACGGGGGAAAAATCTCCAGCCCCGAACAGTCCAACATAAGTTACACGAAATTTGGCAAAACTCCAATTGAAAGCAGAGATTTCTGCATAACTGGACGACCTTTAAGCCAGTTAGAACTACCAATACTCCAGACGTTGAAAATAAAACAGCTTGTTCAGAAATTGAACAATCACACTACGGCTGTTCCTTTATACCTGTTGCCATAATTATGATGCTTTTGTTGTTTTGTTTTTCTTTTGACTTCATTTTCTGTATTTGTGTTGTACTGACATTTTGGCTCTACACCCTTCATCATTTTTTTCATATATTTTCTCAGTTTCATTTTGAATTTTTAGTATTTTAAAATATAAATATCTTTACTTGTCTTTCTTATGTTCTGTTTGGTTTAATTAATTTCCCATTATTTTGCCAGTTCCTCTTTGTCCTTTGTGTAAGCTTTCCCGTTTAAATCGATTGTCATTGTTTATGTTCTGACTTTGCCTTTGTGCGTATTTATTAATCATATAGTCAAATATATAGAAGTCATATCACATTACCGTGATTCATATACATATATCGAGCTACAAATGTCCTTTAATATCTTCTTCACTCTACCTCGGAATTAATATATTTTCATATATGCTTAATTAACCTTTTGTTTGGGATCGTCTTAATCTGCACAGAGACCTTGATGACACTCACCAGGTGTCGTTCGGAAACAACATATATCCATTATTTCTCTTTGCCAGTTTCCCTCCCCCCCCTCCCTCCCCCCCTCCCCAATTGATTGATGAGGCGTCTTTCAATTGAGGAGCCTTCCAGCCTCCTCAGACCTTTTTCGATTCTTCCTTCTGCACCTGAACCAAGAGAGGCTCTTTACGGGACTTCTTATTCCTCGAAAATCCCACGAACTCTTCAGTGAAGTCTGGTTGATGCTTGTGGTCTTGAAGGCTGGATGTTTCTTTTGTGTCTTGTTTTATTTCCTTTTTATTTGTGTTTCATTAAGTGGGTCTCTGAAAAAGACCTAAATTTTATTTTGTTCTATGGTATGAAGTTTTCATTGTGCTATACATATGTTGAATATAAACAGACTTATATTCAAATATAAACAGACTTATTTGTCAACTAGCTCTATCGCTCTCGACATTCTCAAACACACACACACATATATATATTATATACATTATATATATATTATTATATATATATATATATATATATATATATATTTATATATATATATATATAGATATATATATATATATATATATATATATATATATATATATATATATATATATATATATATATATATATAGATATACTATCTATATATATATATATATATATATATATATATATATATATATATATATATGATATATATATATATATATATATATATATATATATATGTATATATATATATATATATATATATATATTATATATATATATATATATCTATATGTATATATATATATATATATATATATATATAAATATAAATATATACATATATATATATATATATATATATATATATATATATATATATATATATATATATATATATATATATATATATATATATATATATATATATATATGCTATATATATATATATATATATATATATATATATATATATATATATATATATATATATATAACATGTATATCTATATATATATATATATATATATATCTATATTATATGCTATATCTACTTATATATCTATAACTATATATATATATATATATATATATATATCTATCTATATATATCATATATATATATATATATAATATATATATATATATATCTATATATATATATGTATATATATCTATATATATAGATATATATTATCTATACTATATATATCTATCTATATATATATCATATATATATCATATATATATATATATATATATATATATATATATATATATATATATATATATATATATTTATATATATATATCATATATATATATAATATTTCTATATATATATATATATATATATATATATATATATATATATATATATATATATATATCTATATATATATATATCTATATATATATATGTGTGTGTATGTATGTATGTATGTTTGTATATCTGTATATATTATTATTATTATTGAAAAAGAAACCCACAAATTCAATTTGTAACTTGTTTACTTCTAGTATTTCATTAATTTTACTCCACACTCGAGTACTTTCAGGCCCTTCTGTGGCCCTTCTCAAGAGAATGTTTGGGATGTTAGCCTGGGTCAAGCCCAGCATGTCTTCTGGAACTTCTTCTCGTTGTGCTGTCGCATCGCATAAAATGACAGCACAAGAGAAGAAGTTCCAGAAGACTGCTGGGCCTTGACCCAGGCTAACATCCCAAACATCTCTTGAGAATGGGCCACAGAAGGGCCTGAAAGTACTCGAGTGTGGAGTAAAGCTTAATGTAATACTTAGAAGTAAACAAGTTACAAATTGAATTTGTGGGTTTCTTTTTCAATCGTCAGAAGAAAACTGAAAGAAGTTTTTGTTTGGTTCATTATTATTATTATTATTATTATTATTATTATTATTATTATTATTATTATTATTATAAAGGGGTAGAAATTTTTAATAACCTGAGCTTTGTTTCCAATATCAATAATAATCTCTTTCGAGCTTCAAGGTAGAATCCTTTGCTCTGCTTCCTCCCCAGACAGACAGACAGACACAACATGACGTAATTGGGTTTTCTGTCTTTTCGAAAATGGGGAGCTATAAGTAAACGTAACGTCTTCCGCCATAGAAACTTCAATTTCTACATGAGGAAAATATGAAAGGGCGTAACCTCATGGGGAACAAAGAGGATTTTCTTACGGGGAAAGACGAAGGCCGTTTTTATGTATGTATGTATATATATATATATATATATATATATATATATATATATATATATATATATATATATATATATATATATATTTCCATATATTTTTTATTCAAATGCAACATCATAATATAAACATACACACACACATTACACATATATAGTGTGTATGGGTGTCTGTTTGTATAACGATGTTACAGTAGAAAATGCGCGGAAAAAGATAAATAGGCGATATTTTATATATGTAAAATCTGCGTACAGAAATACCAACCTAAACAGAAATTATTATCGATGTATTACGTATTGTTGACCGAGCTGCAGTTTTTACGTTGCTCCTTTACTTGGTAACTCATTTGTTAAGGAACCGGGATTTGATGAAAAATGGTTAGGAATTGTTCAGATATAATTTCGCGACGTTTGACCGTGATTTCAAAGAGGCTTTTTACTCCCCTACTGTAGCCCATGTGAGGAACCTCCTAGTCCTAATTCATTAATGCTGGTTTTATTTGAAGTTATCCCAGACGATTGATGGCAGTCAGAACGATAGTATCTCACACACGCGCGCACACACATACACACACACACTCCTGCACAAATACACACACATATAAGCAAATATATAATTATGTATATACATAAGGTATGTATGCATGTATACGTATATATATATATATATATATATATATATATATACATATATATATACATATATATATATATATATATATATATATATATATATATATATATATATATATTATATATATATACACATACATAACAAGCATAATAGACCCATTAAAACAAAGTGGCCTAAAGCTGAGGACTACACCTCCCACTATATATTTTCGACAATGTACTCGTTCTGTCAGCTACTACTTGATGAGGGTGGGAGGCAGTCCACCGAATATGGTCCTTAGCTTTAAACCAGTGTTTTAATGGGCCTTTTATACTTGAGATATATCCTGTTTATCCCCTACAGACTTGTTTTGTGTATTAAATCAGTTAACTATAAGACCTCATTCAAACTGGTTGGTGTGAAGCGGAGATATTTATGCAGGAATAAATTTCTCCGGTAGAGACCATCCAGTTTGAATGGGTTCCTAGTATTTAATACAAACACATACATATATATTATATAAATGTTATTTATATATATATATATATATATATATATATATATATATATATATATATATATAGTATGTATATATATATATATATATATATATATATATATATATATATATGTATGTATATATATATATATATATATATATATATATATATATATATATATATATACATATATATATATATATATATATATATATATATATATATATATATATATATATATATATATATATATAATATATATATATATATATATATATATATATATGCAATTTATGTTGAAACATATTTAATGAATGCGTGAATATAATCCATAATATCGTAGCGAGTTTTTTTTATATGCAATTAGCAATCGACTAAAAATATTTCTTTTGGAGGTAAAATAAAACAGATAAATACTTAAAACCTGAAAAATATCAACATTTCAAACTGGAAGTGAATAAATTCAGATCCCGTAGTTTATCAGGCGAGAAATCCTCGTCTTCTTCTCAATAATCCTGAGGACATCAAAGACTGGGTTGCAGAAATGAACTGGGCGAGTTGACGATGAGAGTTTTTGCTCCTCTTTTATGGTCCCTTTTTACTATTATTATTTTTTTTTCTGTCGTGCAAAAATAAACTTCCTTTGTGAGCGGTGCAGTAAGAACCCAGACAGGAATTCTCTTCAGAAGCAGTGAAGTTGAGGAACTTTTCCCGAAGTTTTAGGCTGATTTATTGAGGTGTTGGGAAACTGAAAACCGAACTGAGTTGATGAAATATTACTCTCTCTCTCTCTCTCTCTCTCTCTCTCTCTCTCTCTCTCTCTCTCTCTCTCTGACTCCAAGGATAGTGGAGGAGGCTGAGAAACTGTATATTATAGCACACACACGCACGCTATATTTATATATATATATGTATGTATATATATATATATATATATATATGCGTGTGTATATTTTACATCTTTATATTTATGTGTATATATGTTAATTCAATAATGATTATTGTTAGCAGACAATTTAAAAGTTTGTTCCTTAAAATACTCTTTCAAGAAACAGTACGTTGGCCGGGTATAAAGTCAGCTACGTGTACAATGCTAATTGTTAATTGAAAACTGGTCATACATCGTAAACACTGATTTGATGATGCAAAAGTAGTGAAACATTGCCAATGCTATTAATAAAAATTACCAGGAAAATCAACTTCCAGAGAATTTGAGTAAACTATTTATTGGTGTTTTATGTGAAAATATCGAGTAATGCTTCGCAACTTGGATATAATAAAAGCTCCAAAAATAGAAACTAAAGAACGCAGCGCAAAATGAAACCCATCGCCATAACATAGATTAAACTTGTCCGTGAGATTGAGCAGCAAAAAAGTACAGTAATGCAAATTGTTACGCTGGATTTGCATAGAGTCATGGGCATTTAACCGAAAAAATGAACCCAATGCTAAATCATGAAGTTAGTTTACTGTTTAAATGATGATGCCTTGGAATACTGTAATTAACATCATTGAGTAATAAATCACTTTTTTCATGAATGATTCAATGCTATTATTTGGGAAGTTTCGAATAATTATGCAAAATGTGATTTCAAAGTTTTAAATGTAACAGTATTGGGGATATTCAGTGCCGTCCTTGCAACAACAACAACAACAACAACAACAATAATATATAATTTTTGGTAAGCTTCCAGGCTTATTTCGAAATTCCTGGGCATTTAATATTTAATTTTTAAAACTTAAATATAACCTGAAAAGGTAAAATTCTTTGCGGTTTTTATGCATGGAAACATGAAAAAAAAAAAAAAAAAACAAAAAAAAAAAACTGGAAATGCCCCATCAATCAGACGCCCACTGGAGATTGGGGAGAGTCTGTTTTCATTAAAATGCATAAATGGAAACATGTTGTGTGAATGTATAATTTATAATAAATACATTCATAGCCAATCAATCTGTATTGAGAATGACTCCAAACTGGGATACAAAAGATTTTAGTTAAATTAGGGATGCCTAATATCTTGCATCGGTACGATTTTACGAATATCGGGGCTAAATCATTAATTACTCGATAATATCTTTTGTTATAGCCGGATATATATATATATATATATATATATATATATATATTATATATATATATATATATATATATCATTACTTGCAGTAGGTAAATTAGGCAATTCATGTAATATGTATAAATCCGGCTATAACAAAAGATATTATCAAAGTAATTAATGATTAGCCCCGATATTCGTAAAATCGTATATTATATATATATATATATATATATATATATATATATATATACATATATATATATATATATACTTATATATATATATATATATATATATATATATATATATACATAGTATATATATATATATATATATATATTATATATATATATATATATATATATATATATATATATATATATATATATATATATAATATATATATTATATATATATATATATATATATATATATATATATATATATATATATATATATATATATATATATATATAATATATATATATATATATATATATATATATATATATATATATATATATATATATATAGACAAAAGCCCCAAACGAAGGAAAATTGAACTAATGGAATGGATGCCAGGCCTTTCGACACATGGTCCTTTACTAGCAGACTGATGAAAAAAAGGGATCAATAAAAAATTGAGGGCACAAGAAAGCTCATATAATTAACTGATGAATACAGATATTCCTGAGGATCTAATTATAAAGGAACAGATACCCCATGGAATCCAAAACAGTTGAAGAATTAGTGGATCCGCCTAAACAACGGTAAATATTTGACAAGTTATACAAAATATTAGGCCCAAGTGGCTCTGATGCAGCGAGGAGCCAATTAAAGAATTATGCAGGGGAAGAGACTGCCCACCAAAAATGGCCTTGGAATGAAGAAGCTGATTACATATGTTTATAAAAGTACAACACAATATATTTTTTGGGGAAAACTAAAATATTTTGCAAATTAAAAATTTTCAAGAACTATTAACCATACGAATACATAGAAAATATATATATTAGGTAAGTGATTAGTAATTAAATCAGGGATTTTATCTTTAAGGTCATTCTTGAACATTTTACTAATGCAGGGGTCCAGATAACACATGCCAGAGGTAGGTCCACTAACTCTTCAATTGTGTTGAAATCCAAGTGCATCTGTTCCTTTATAATCCCCATCATCAGGGATATCTGTATTCATCAGTATTATATAAAATTTCTTGTACATTCACTTTTTTCATTTTTCATCAGTCTGCCAACTTTTGCCAACATTTGCCTTTATTTATACATTCATCACGTTCCATATTTTCGTGAATGAATTATATTATATGTATATTATTTATATATATATGTATGTATATATATATATATATATATATATATATATATATATATATATTATATATATATATATATATATATATATGCGTGTGTGTGTGTGTGTGTATTATAAATATAATTGTATTTTGCCACCCAGTATTTCTCTCTCTCTCTCTCTCTCTCTCTCTCTCTCTCTCATACAAAAGGAACAATAATTCAGGTTCCCTTTTCCGATGACAGTCGCAGACTG
>NC_087216.1:66684775-66702275 GCF_015104395.2 Macrobrachium nipponense
CATGCGGGAACACTACTACTCCTCCTCCTCCTCGGGGGATCAAAGCATTATATCCACCCATTTCTATATTGTGTGTTCGACAAATTATTATGTAAATAAACGACATCGTTCATCCCCGAGGGGCTGTTATAGTACTAAACGCGGCCTCCCATTGAGCCTCTGCCATGTTTAGTACAACGTAGCACCTGGGAATAGGTGACGCCTAATAAGAAGCCAAAGTAGCACCACTGTTTCTTGATCACAGCTTCTGCTATAGAGCATAAATACGTCGAATGGTCTCAATGATATAAGGATATTAGAACACGAAAGCCGAGCTTGTATCTAATAACCTACGAAGACCAAACAAAAACGAACGGTGGCCTTTCTATAACTATTTCATCGCACTGTAGGTAGATTAAAAAGAGATCTGGCTGACAAATAAATGAATAAATACAAATGCAAGTTGTTATAATAACTTTTTACGTGTATATTAGACGAGTCGGGTAATACTCGAAATATTATTATTGTTTCTGATTGTCTCCGGGTTAAGTGAAGGTGACAGCCATAATTCTGTGCCAGGGTGGAAAGTGTCTTGCTGGCTTCCTCTCTTGACTTGTCCTGATTTTCAGCATATTATGATCGTGGCACGTTAATACTGTGGTGATTTCAGTTTTCAAATAAAATAATTCTTGTTATACTATATTCTGCATTATATAGAGTAAAAGAAATACTGTAAAATATTTCATGCTCGTTATTCAGAATTCTCAGTCGTAAGCAAGGTCTTTTGGTTAATGGTTGTGTTGACGTCTCTGTCAAACGTTGCAGTGATGCAAAAGGACACTGGTTCGATTTTGTCAGTCATTAAGAGTTTTCTTGCAGTAAGTAGGCCGGACGCCATCAGTTCTTCAGTTTGAGACATGTAAAGGTATTGATAGAATTGTTTAGCAAAATGGAGTTGATCTAATTTATGGTTTCTCAACGAAATCCCGGAAGGTGTCAGTCTCTCTCGGTGGGAGTATTTCAGGACGACGCCAACAAACCGTAGAAAACTGATTCTGTCATTGGATTGAAAATCGCTGTATCTTTCATATATGCCGCTAATCTTGGTTGAAGTTATATTACTTCTTGTCAATAAACGTGAGGCTACGACGACTCGGAGATTGCTAGTTGCATGTAAATGACGTGTGTTAGCCCAGAGTAGGCCTATGCCCGCAGACTTTTTATTTGGTATTATGCTATCATTTAACCCTTCTTCTGTAGCTTCATTTAGAATATATAAAGGTAGTTTGTTCATGAAACTTACCTGTCAGATATATATATAGCTGTATTTTCTGAAGTCCGACAGAATTTTAAAAACTTCCGACACACGCAGTGGTCGGCCAGGTGGTTAGTACCCATTCCCGCCGCTGGGAGGCGGGTATCAGGAACCATTCCCATTTTCTATTCATAATTTTTCTGTCGCTGGTGCTGAAAACACCTGTTTTCAGTACCTCCGTCTTAGGATTTTGGAAACTTCATTGCCGCTAAGTATCCTAATTGTCTTTTGATTTATTACTTGGATTTGTGGGATTTGTGGCTAGGCATACGCTATCTTAAATTGATTTGAATTTGATTCATTTTTGCATAAAATATCTGAATCTAGTTAGGCTAGTTTCAGACGGGGTTGTCTGCAAAGATAGGGTGTGGCTACCGAAAGCTTCGGTAGATCCGCACTTGGTATGTACGAGGGGTATGGGTCTTGCTTCTTTGTTGAGATTTGTCATGTAAGGAGTGTGAGACTTTGTCTATTCCGTAAGGAAGACGTATGATTCGTATGTACGCAATTAATCAGTAAACATGTCTAATTCCAGTAAGGAAGGACGTTATGGATTCGTTTTAATGTACGCAACTTAAATCAGCTAACAAAAGTTCCAGGAGGGTAGTGAACCTGCTAACCTTCCTGTAGACTTTATTTTGCCTAACCAATGTAGTATGGCCTACGGGCTATGAATATGTCTACGAGAGGTGCTCGCTCTCCTTCATTGCTGTGAAGTGCTACTTCTGTAATTGTTACTCCTAACCCTTCGGGCCCTAAGCAGTGTCTGTAGAGGAATTACCCTTTCTCTGATACTCTTTCGATTCGTATCTTAGAATCGAAAGTGCTTGCTTTAGAGAGTAAAAGTGAAGTGCAGAAGTGCAGTGATACCCCTTGTGTATGTGGGGGGGGGGAGGGTTGGCTTTGCGTCAGATCGGCCTCGTTTCGCCTCTAGGCCGGGACCTCTGCTTGACTCCCAGGACCCGGGGAGGGAGCATGTCGAAAGCCTAAGGAGGGTTACAAGGAACCCCCACCGATCTGGCGTGCCTTCGGCAGTTTCTGATGAAAATCCCCAGACTGCCAAAGTGCGTGCGCGTGCACGAATCCTGAAAGATTGCTTCTCGTCCTCCGAAGACGTCCTCCCATGCAGGGGTTGGAGCTTTCGGAAGGACTCGCGCCCTCTAAATAGAAGCTTTATAGAAGAGGAACGCTTTCACGTCCTCTCTCTCTCTCTCGTTATGCGTTTCAGTGAGAAGTAAGAAGGCGAACGTCGCCTGAACTCGTGTCCGTCTTTCCACGAGAAATACGTAAAAAGAAGTCATAGTAGCAGGAAGCTTTTGAGAGCGGACGCCCGGGACGCTCGGATGGATTTCCAGGCGCGCGCGGGTGCACGCCAAGTGCGCGCCAGTGGACGCCGAGCGCGCTCCAGTGGACGCCGAGCGCGTTCCAGTGGACGCCGAGCGTGCACCAGCGCACGCCAGGTGTGTCGCCTGGCTGAACGTTTCTGTTGAACTCTTCAAGCTCTTGTTTCAGATATGGGCCTAAAGAATGTTTACCTCTACCTCCGGTGATACCTTCTACCTCACCTGCAAAGAATGTGAAGTAGGCAGTGCTTCGGAGGAAGTTTAAAGTGAACAGACAACTTCTTCTTCGAAACCCAGCAAGACATCGGGTTTCGTGGATTCAAGAGGTCTCTGTCAATTAATATTGCTTTTCGCATAGGTGGATGGAGTTAAGGAAAGCTCAAGGGAAGATCTCGTTTGCTCTACCGCAACCTTTGCCATTCGGCCAATAAATTTAAGTTGCCACTACCGCAGTCAAGACTTTGCGATAAGGCAGTTACGGGTTATGTAAGGCTCGATGTCCTGCACGTCAGGACTCTCGGCAACGTTCAGTGGGATTCTTGCAAAGGCACTCATCAAAAGGACGCTCTTCAGGAAAGCGCAAGACAGGACTTCCTTTGCCATACTGACCCAATAAATTTTAAGCTTTAGCAGGCATTAGTTGTGATACGGGAGAGGAAGCTGGTTGGAGAGTTTCTTCCTCTTCCCAGGATAATTTTGCAAGCTTTTTAGCCCATCTGAAAGGGTTTTTCAGATGATAGATTTTGTTAGTTTCTAGTCGGGACTACGCTGCCGAATTGAACATCGTCGTTCTACCTGCCGTAAGCCCAGTCTCTTAACAGGATTCTTGCCCCTTCCTCGTTTGAGACGGGAGGAATCGAAAAAATTAAATGCTTGACTCCCTGGATTACGTTTTGTCAATTCAGTGACTTTCCCCATTGACAATATAACTTTTCGTTTTGTCAAGTAAGTGGGTATCCCCCTCATTGACAAAATATCTCTTTGTCCCGTAAATGGGTTAGTTCTCATTGACAAACATCTCATTAACTTGATATTGCGTAAGCGAATAAGCTCTTATTGACAAGATTCGGAAGAGCTCTCATTCGTCATTCGCAGACTCGTACAAGAAATAGACTTGTAGACTACGTCAATGAACGCTTATGTCCAGTAACATAAGAAGCTTGAGCTGACTGCTTCGATTCTCTTAAGTTTTGTTCATGAAACTTGCCTGTCAGATATGTATGTAGCTGTATTTCCGAATTCAGCTATATATATGTCTGCCAGGTAAGTATGAACAAACTTTATTGTGATATAATTTCATATTTTGCCTTGCTGTATTTTACTTCTGGTTGGTTCAAGTCATATACGCTTGCTGTAGTTACCTCTTCGGATGGCAACCGAGAGGTCTATTGTCTATTTTAAGGACATTTAATCGTTACTCCCTGCAGCCTTCCAGGAGTTTCCGATTTATCTTTTACCGTTGTATGGTAGTGTTCTGACGACACAAACGCATCTATATATTTAGCGTTTTCTGTTTCGCTTAAATATACCAGCTTGAGAGTCTTTCAGGCTCAAAAAATAACGGACCTATTTCTTCGTAGAATAGGGTAGCTGGCAACCCAGACATAAAGTTAAGAGACGACGTTCGTAAGCTGCTGGCTGCTGCTGTCACGCTGTGTCTGTCTTCCAGTCCAACCGAGCCAGTAACAGATCGGGCGCTGTCATGCGCCGTAGGTTACGTCTCTCTCTCCTGCGGGATTGACTGACTAACCGTATCCTCTGTTGTGGCGGTTACGTCTCTCCTGCGGGATTGACTGACTAACTGTAACTCTGCCCTACAATCACGGACTTTAGCCTAAGATTGAGGGGATTTCTTACGTGAATGAATAAACGTTGCATTCGTTTTGCCTTACTATGTTCAACAGAGTTATCTCTTAATCCTTTCGGTGCTCGTTACCGCACGGTATAGAACTACGAGTCTACCGCAACATTGCACTTTTATATGCTCTCCTGCTTAGGCAAAGCGCAGCCTTATTAGGGAAGTAAGCATACTCGGGGAGGAATGGATGAGCTTGCTGGGGACCATTTCCTTCCTGAAGAAGTTTGTTTCCCCGAATAGACTGCAATTCAGACCACAGTTTTCCTACCGGGAAACTGAAATATTATTCAAGATCTAGGAATGATTCTGAACATCTCTCAGTGCGTTTATCACCTGAGGTGATAGAAAGAAGGTGCCGGACATCTGGATAGGGTTTCAGATGTCCTGGATCTTAATCTGAAAGAAGTAAAAGCGATTCGGTAGTCCCTCCAGTCCTCGTAACGAGTTTTGGGAACCAGTGGTCCAGATCAACTCTGATATTCCACAGCTCTCTCATATCTTAAGAAGTATCTTCTCTCGGTCCCTGTTCGAGTTTACGAGAAAGCCTATTATAACAACAGGCGTAGAATGTAACGATCCTCTAGAGGTTCGTTACCGGATTGCGAAAGTCCGTACGAATCGTCTCGATCGACGGCAGCAACTATGACTTCCGAGTGGAATCTTTCTTTAGAAGTAAGTTGAGAGTTGTGGAGACTTTAGGGACGCCCTTCATTCTTCTCTTCGATATGTTGAGGACGAAGAGGCTTCTTCTTCTCTGCTCCCTTATTCTCGATCCGGGATCGGTACCATTAAACGCCATCCTATGATATTGAACGGGGATGGATATTTAGTCTCTTTTCCCCTTTTTTCAATCGCTTAGGAAATGTAATAAGAGGATTTATGACGTCACAGGAGCGACAATGACGTGATCGCCCATGTTGGCCTTCAGGATCCTGGATTCACAGAGGTCACATACTTCCTAGTTCACTTTCCAAGGACCTTTTCCGAGATAGTCGGTCTACTCTAACTCGAAAGGTACCTATAACCTCTCCGCTCTGAGTCTTGACTACGTTCAGGCTATCGAGATGTTGACCGGAATAAGATTACCGTCTTCCATTCCGTCTGAAGAATGGGATAAGCTGGCAGTCACAACTATTAAAGAATACGCAAATATGTTGTTGACGGCCTTTGGGCTCAGAGATTTGCGTCTGTCAAACAACAAAAGCCCTTCAACGGATCTTTGAGTTTCTAAGTGGAATCTCGAACCTCGCTCACCATCTACTTTTTGTCTCACCTGTTTTCTCGGAGTCAGACACTCGTGCGAGATCAGCGACATATAGTAGCCCTGAGTTTCTTGTTGACGAAGTCGGTTGCGTTTATACACCCCCGATGATAGTGTAACATGAGACCAGGTTGGACTGTCAGGCATTCTTCCTTCGGGACTGAATCGCCTTTTTGCTCCTCGCTCCTTTCTCCTGGCACCAGAAGCTCGAGTCAGGATGTTGATTCGCTGACGACGTTGGGTTGCGTGATACACCCCAAGGTTTGCTTAGATTGAATCGCCCAGGCAGTCCAGACACTCATCCTTCAGCGAAGAATAGTGCCTTATGGTCTTCAGGGTACAGCCTTGCTGTCCTTGATTCGTCTGACTGGTCAACTGGTCGGTCACCTGACTTTAGTACAGACGGACTGACTGTGCATGTCCAGATCGAAGCTTTCAATATGGAACTTAGACGTAGTCTGAAGTTCTTGATGTCAAAGCATTCGAACCTCTCCTACCTGTTAACTTCTTGCATGTGATCAGGAAGGCCTTCTTCTAACCACCCTAGATACGACAAAGAGGGTTAGTGAGATTTTAAGCCATCGTCACAAGTTTTGGCTTTAGAGAACACAAGGCGGTGTGCTCTCTAACCCTTCCGTTGTGGCCTAAGAATGGTAACCCGTTTTGTCCATGGGCCAGGAGCTTGGAAAAGCAAGGATGGCACAAGTTAGTGGGCAGGAGCCAGAGAGAGTCCTGTGCCCTGTCGGGTCTCTCAAGTTTTATCTACATAAAACTCAAGAAAGTCGAAGTCAATCGGGCAATCTGCAGTGTTCCGAAAAAGACCAGACTTGCCCATATCGAAGAACAGCCTGGCTTTAGTGTTAAGGAGTTCTTTCAAAAATGCTCCTTCATTGTGTTTGCACAAAGATTTGAAATCTTTTATCTGAATGCTCACGAGGTGAGGGTGCGGCCTCGGAAGCATTTCAACAGAGCATGGCACTCAGCAACATCCTGAGTACCATGTTTTAGCGAAGCAACTCTGTGTTCACTTCACACTCCCTGCGAGATGTGAAGATGGCATATGAGATCTGCTGCTCGCTAGGGCCATACGTGTCTGCAGACACAATCTTGGGGGCAAGAAGTACCACTCATCCTATCCTGTAGAAAATGGTTAGGAAGAGCTCTTAATTTAGTTGTTGAGTCGCCGACAACGGCGACTTCTTAACTCTTAAGCCTTAGTTAACACAACCTTAACTTTGGCTAGGTTGGTCAGGTGGTGATATATATATATATATATTATATATTTATTTTACTTCTTAGCCCTCATGGTATGGTCAATATGGTCTAGTCACGTCGTGGTCTCGCCCCTGTTGACAGATCATCTGGAGTGCACCAGCTATATAGGTCTCTACCTCGCTGGCAACTCTAGTAGCACAAGCAGACTTACGTGGCAGTAACCACGAAGCCAGCTATGCTAACAGGTGGAACCAAGATGTAAATCATCTGCATGCATTTGTTTCCCAAAATCCTTCTATTCTGTCCCTTCCCACCTCCAAAGGTGGGATTCAGCTATATATATATCTGACAGGTAAGTTCATGAACAAAATGATATTGTTATGATACAATAAAGTTTGTTCATACTTACCTGGCAGATATATATAATCAAGTACCCACCCACCTCCCCTCAGGGGACAGTGGAAATAAAAATTATGAATAGAAAATGGGAATGGTTCCTGATACCCGCCTCCCAGCGGCGGGAATGGGTACTAACCACCTGGCCGACCACTGCGTGTGTCGGAAGTTTTTAAAATTCTGTCGGACTTCAGAAAATACAGCTATATATATATCTGCCAGGTAAGTATGAACAAACTTTATTGTATCATAACAATATCATGTTTTTTCATGGGATAAAAGTTAACGAATCATCATGTCAATGAAAAATGGCCGTTTAAAATGGTATGGACAAGGGAGACACTAGACTTATGCTTACTCATTCGACAAGAATATGTAGTATTCTGACCTGACCATCTATTAAGAACAATTTTGTTCCAAATCAGTTTAAACTACGGTGTTATAGTAGTCCATATTTTCATAATTCCATCCTAAGTATTGTTCCAAAGCCTTTGAATAGAAAGAAATGATTTCTGTAGCCTGGTTTGCCGTTGGTTTGTTACCTAGATGCTGCTAATGGCGGGAAAAATCGTATTTTGCGAAAGATGTTTTAAAAACTTCCGGAAATAAGAAAATGCGGCTTGTTATATGAATGGAATATCGCCTTCATAGTGATGCTATTTCTTGCTTGTCACTCAAGATGTTTGGTGGCATATAGGCCTAGAAGGAGCTACTGTTAGTGTAACGTGTCTGTTTCAAACGGCCGCTTGAGGTCACACACTCGGCAGGGAGACAGCCATTCATTGTTGCCGACTCTGTAGCTTCTTTAATGATGCTATTTATACCTCCATTTTTTCCGTTATATTAATGGGTAGCTACCTTACTGAACAGCACAGATATCATGTCATCTTAGGTTGTTTTCTTCAGCATATTTCTCACTGGTAATGTTATTAAAAAGTTGAACATTTTGGCTTAGCCACGATTCTCAACGCTTAGATCACAATATGATTAATTTTGTGTTTACGGGAATCGCATTTCGTTCAGCCACTTTCCTCTACAGTGCTTCTCTCACTGACTGAGGAGTTCATTTTTGTAGCTCCTTTTTTTTCCCTCTCATATTTCATTAGACTTTCTTGTGCCTATTTTTTTCTGGCGTGATCTCGGGGAGAGAGGGTGGGGTGGGGGAGGATAGGGGCCGAGAAACGGGACGTGTCCCTGAATAAAAGCCTTTCCTCGTAAACTGCAACGTCTTCTCCCGATTCCAAACAATTGTGCTGAGGTTCGCGCCATAATTCCAATAGAAGTCGTGTCTGCTCTCCGTCATTTGTGTTGGTGGGTGGAAGGGCTGTTGAGGGAAGGGGACGGGGAGAGGTAGAGCGTGTGGGAGAGGGGATGGCGTGTGGGGTATGGGGGTGTGGTAGATCTGCGGGGGGGGTTGGTATTGGTTGAGTGGCAGTAGAATGAGGTGATGGGGAGGAGGAGGGGGTTCGCGGTTGAGGAAGGGGAGGGAAGGCACTCAATTCAAGTGCTCACTCCACAAATACAAGCTTTATTCTCTCGTTTCCTTTACTCAATTTTAGTTAAGTTTACTTTATGCTACTTCAAAATGCTTATTTTAATTCATGTCTATTATCCTTTTCTGCAACAATAGTGACCACGAAAAATAAAAGATGTTTCTAAATTAGGTAAAAATACAATATTTCCACTTTACTTTTAACCCCCAACCCATTTCATTTCTTTTTCTTGACAACTGAGGCAGAGCCTTGCACCTAGCTTTTGATATCCACCACTTTCCAGGTTGAGAACATTCTTCATTTTGAGGGCTGTCCTTATAATATATTCCCCCAGTTTTCTGTTAGGGGATTTCAGTGTATCAAAATGTATGTCCTGATCTGTTTTTTTAATTGATTTACCTATGAATAAATGTCCTCCTCCTCCTCCTCCTCCTCCCCCTCCTCCACTGCAGATATCACAGACCTCGTCCTTAAATTTACCCCGGAAGTTAGCCTTTTAGTTCAACATATTCAGTCTGGTTTTCATTATTCATGTTCGTGAATGTGAGTTTCTGTTAGGCACCTTATTACTGGGTCACTTTCTCGATTATACCTTTCAAGGATTCTAATTTTTACGTGATTGCCCCTAATATATTCCACACTTAGTGTATAGTCTTTTTTTCGTTATACCTCTTGTCTTTTTACAATTGTATTTAGTCTTGCACACCCCTATCCCTACTGACCTCTCGCTAGGTATGGTTCACTCATGTTGGACACTGTGGGGTTTCTTACTACGTCTGTCCATGACACTGGGTTTGGCCTCTCTGCTTGTGTGTTCCTCATTTCTAAGAATCTTGTTCGCCACTTCTTCCATTCTCTCTCTTAACATATCCATTTAATTTTTTACTATGTATTCTTTAGTGGTTTTCCCCATCTGACTATTTCTTTCAAGGTGTTGTGTGCTGTAACGCCTGAAGCGGCAGCCCATCTCGTTCCATAGACATGGTTCCCTATTTTTAAAAAACTCCCACATATACTCATCCTCATCTCTGCTTGCTCCTTGATTCTGGCTCATAGTCAACGTGTGGCTCATTTCTGGGTACCTTTCCTTTCCATTAACTAGCCCTGTTTTGGCTTCTGATTCTGTGAGACTCCATTGATTATTAACTGTCCTCCGGTTTTCAGCAATATCTCCAATTGCTTTTCTCATTTTTCTTTGTAAGATCTGCAATCTTCTTTAAGTAACTGTACTAGTTCTTCTCCCATTGATTTATTCTCCTTTTTTACTTTCTCTGCACTTTTTATTCCATCGAACACCATATTTTCCAAGTTCTTGATGATCTGGGAGTTCTCCTTAATCTCCTTTCTCATAGCAATTTCCTCATCCTGACTTGTTGATTGACCCTTTTTGCCTGTACCCTCTCTTACATTCTACACAAATACTGGAGTTATCTTCATCATAGGATCTCATGCAATACCAATATAGACCTTTTACCTTTTCTGTTATGTTTATCGACCTCAAGAAATTCTTCATTTGAGGCTTGTTAAGGTCTGTGCTTTCATTCATGCACTGAATGCAGAACGATTTTTTGTATTTCTCGCACTCGGCACTTTTATCCATTGCGCCTAGCTGGACCTTGTATTGTCCACACGGGCATGACTCCTCCCTATCACTTGTTTTGTCCTTTTGGGTGAGCGTAGCTGAAGAAACATTGCCGTGGTCTAAATCTGTTAACTTACTGTTGTCATCTAAGAGGCCTACCTTTGAGCATTCTTTAATGTCTAACTGGGAGACGTCACTCCTCTCTAGAATTTCTTCTATTGCTTCTTTTACTTTGGTCATTTCTGATGGCTTGACCTGCCTGCCCACCCTTGGAATTCGTTCTGACTTCAGTTTTCATGACTGGTTGTTGACCACCTTCCGCCATGTTTGTTTCCCTGACCACGCTGGATGGATGTCTCCACCAACAACACACCTTTTAATCCAGATCTGAATCCTCCCTGCACTAATCAATTAATTTACATCACACCTTCCACTAGTGGCTTTGACCCTCATCAAATTGGTACCCACTTTTGATTAAGACAACAAACGGTATTTAATGCGGAGCAATACGCTTCAAACATCAAATCTAAACAGCAGTGTACAAATGGCCTCTCAAGTGCTGTCGTCGTCGTCGTCTTTCGACATGGGAAAGCTTTTCCTTTCTTTGGTGAAAGTATTGTGTTATTGAAAGTAGCCATTTGAGTGGTGGGGATGATTGGATTGCGGGAGAGGCAATTTAGCTCAGTTCATGGACACACACACACACACACACACACAGAGTGAGTTCATGAACCATCTAGGCCTACCTGTTATGAAATGGGTCCTTCAGGATGGAATCAGATTATAAAAAGCTAAGACGAAGAAGAAGAAGATTTTGCTTACTGATGAGGACTTTATTACCTATATTAGTCCATTAATAGAATATTTCATTGTGTCGAGCGAGTTACTACTAACAAATATTTTTCTAAAGTTTACGAAAGCCTCATCACTGAGGTAGCATTTTTAATGTGATATTTCTAAAATAAAGGATGTTTCAGTTAGAATCTGATACTGCTCTGCGGGTTTTCCTTTGAGCAGCCTATCACCATTGCATAAATTTCATAAGTTCGGTAAACAATCGCAATAACAAACTTTATCTGGATGTATAATACTTGTAATTATATATATATATATATATATATATATATATATATACTATATATACTATATATATATATAGATATATATACAATTATATTAGATATAATATATATATGCACACACACTTACGTCTTATCACATCACCGTGATTCATATGTACGCATTAGGCTACAAGTGTCCTTTAATATGTAATTCGCTCTACCTCGGAATTAATATATTTTCATACAATATTATGTCAACCGAAGGGGAACTTTTTATTTGATAAGAAATTCGTCGGCTCATGGGCGCGAACCAGCGAACCAAGAAATCTGGACATACAGTGAAGCGCTTTTAACCACATGGTTACCACCAGAGGTATAAGTTAACACGCAACAGGGATTTGTAGGTGAGAGGCGGCGTTAACTTATACCTCTCGTGATAGCCTTGGGGTAAAGAACTTCACTGTATGTCATATTTCTTGGTTCCGTGGTTGGCGTCCATGAGCCAACGAGTTTCTTATCAAGTAAAAAATTCCCCTTCGGGTAACATATATGTAAATATTTTAGTTCCGAGGTAGAGCGAATTAGATATTAAAGGATATTAGCAGCTTAATGCGCATAATATATATATATTATATATATATATATATATATATATATATATATATATATATATATATATATATATAGATATATATATATATATATATATATATATATATAAAGATATATATATAGATATATATATATATATATATATATATATATATATATATATATTATGCATGTATAATTCCAAGAACTTTTATAGGTTTCAATTCTGCTGATAATCGCTTATAACCTCCACCATAATCACCTCTCTCTATCTTCTTCTACCAGACCCACCAACTTATTTCCACCTTCACCGTCTAACACTACATCCACTGCCACAGCTTCTGCTCCCAATTCTCGATGGACGTTGTTCAAGCTCAGACCAGAACAGAGAAAGGCAAAAAATATTATTCATTGTAAAGAAGTTTAAATAATTGTTCCTGATTATACCACCCCCACCCCCCTCCTGAGGAGCCCAAGAACTCTCCTCTCTGCCTCAGTGAGGGAGGAACCTGGATCAAAGGACCCGCCTGCCGAGGATTTCGGATCTCCTCGAATCGATGAATGACGAGACGAAATGGAGGCGGCCGTTGTTCGTTTCCTGAATCACAAAAACCATTATACATACTACAGGCTCCTCCTCCTCCCCTCCTCCTCCTCCTTCCTCCTACCTCCTCCTCCTCACCTCCTCCTCCTTTCCCCTTCCTCCTCCCTTCCTCCTCCTCCATCTCGCTCGGCGTCTTGCATTATTTCCTCTTTTCCTTCTCCGTTGTTCTCGTTCCGAAAACGGAGGAAAAATCGGATGAAATTCTCTCTCGGATTCCTTTGGCTCCAACGGCTGTGAGTGATGTCTTCGGCTTCTCTTTATTAGACTCTTTGTTTCTGGGCAAATTACATCGACTTTATTCAGGGTAAGAAAAAAAGTAAAGGGAGATTCAGTCCCCCTTTATCCCTGTTTTGTCAGAATTTGTGTCAGTTAAAAAAATTATTCATTTCGAAAATGGAATTCTCATTCGCTTCATCCTGCATAACCAGAGCTGGGATTAAAACCTCTCCTCCGACACTTTCTATATATCTCGTAAGTAAATAGCTATAATTGTCAGTCATTTGAATGTTAACTTCAGCCATAGCTAGTTAATTATTGTGAACTGTTGGCATAAGTAGCAGATTAAACATGAACTCCTGTAATAATTAGAAGTCTCAGTGTAAACATTCGTAATTCGTAGTAATCATTGATTAAATAGGTATAAGATTGAGATCCTGAAAACAATTTTCAATGAAATTCATTTATAATAATCAAACAGGAATAGAAACTCTAAACCCAAAAATGATTTTAAATTATGATTTTTTCAAGTTCCATGTGACATCATATTCTACATCTGTTGATTAACTGTCGTTTCATGAATTAATTGGCCAATTCGGCGTCGTGGTTTGGCCATAGGCCGAAATGAATTCCTCCCTTTGCCCAAATCAAAGTTAATATAAATTCCGGAATTGACATCCCGTCCAGATTTCGAAATTCTCTCGTGTAGCCAAAGAGATGGCGGCATATATGCAAACATAAAATGCGCCTGTTTCGTCAAATGCAGTGTATATTAATATGCTGTTTTCTTTTATCTGTGTAAACACTACGCGCTTTCGAGCTAAATTGAGTTCTGATTGGCTTAATTTATCTGCAGCGCAAATAAACAGAACATAACGGAAGTGACGCTCGGTTTGAATAATAAATGGTTATATCCGTCTCTTGCTAACAGCGAACTCGTATGATACGCGTTTCGTTTATATATATATATATATATATATATATATATATATATATATATATATATATATATAATATATATATATATATATCATATATATATATATATAGATATATATATATATAATTTATATATATATATATATATATATATATATATATATATATATGAATTATACATATGAAAAAACGCCGGCGACTGTGAAAGAAAACCTGGAGATTTGTCAACAAATCTTTTACATGGAAAACTCTGGAAATGCAAGTTTCCTAAAATAAACTTTTTTGAAATTATTTTTTTTAAAATCTCACCCTTCTTTATCTGAAGGTTTTCGGAGAGTCGGTGGTGAGCACAAACGGTGAAAATAAAGAAAGATTTATTGAGCGCTGAAACGTTTCCCACGCGAGTGATTGGAGTAACAAGCTCATCAAAGCGAAGAAGACAAGAAGCAGCGTCTGATTTTCCCGCACGACAGAAATCCTCTCGCGCCAAATGTGGATTCGGAAGGAGGCGACATTTGCCCCAGGAGGGGAGTGAGGAAGATAACTTCCCCGCTCGCTACAGGAAAAGTTTAAAAGAATTGAAGAATGATAACTAGCTTACACATTACCAAGGCTGATAAATCCAATAGTTTAGTGGTTCTTGACAAAACTGACTACATATCATGCATGCATACTTACTAGAGGATGAAATAACTTACAAAAAACTCGCAAAAAATCCGTTGGACCAAGTAATAAAAAACTTTAATATCAATATCAAACAAATTCTTAAAGATAAAAAAGAACTTTTGTGTCAGTTAACTGTAAAGTGTCCCTCATTACCTTATTTATATGGCATAGTCAAAACTCATAAGGAAAACAAACCTATGCGCCCAATTATTAGTACTGTAGGATCAATTGCTTATAAACTATCTAAATATCTACTAAACTGTTATCACCCCCGCTACTAGGAACTGTATCTAATTCACACATCTGGAATTCTCTTGATCTTGTGGAAAAATTAAATAACATTGTACTAAACCCTAGCGATATTTTTGTCAGTTTTGATGTATGTTCTTTGTTTACAAAAGTCCCTATTGACTCTGTGCTATAATATTTAAGTAATGAGCTTGTACTGCATGAATTACCTATGTCCGTTAGTCACATAATTTCCTTAATTAAGTTATGTATTTGTGATTGCAGATTTATTTTTAATGGAGAATATTACCAACAAATATTTGGTATGGCATGGGTAACCCTTTATCACCTCTCCTTTCAAACTTATATATGGAATTTTTTGAGAGACAACACCTCCCGATATCACACTTATCCCCTTAAAATGGTACCGATATGTCGATGATATCTTAGTAGTCTTACCTAGTAGTATCGATGTGAATGATTTACTGTCTAAATTGAATAATTTAGTGCCATCCATAAAATTCACTGTTGAAATTGAAAATAACAATGTCATCCCTTTCCTAGATGTATTAATACACAGAGAATCTTTCCAATGCAAATTCAGTATTTATAGAAAACCCACAAATAATTTAACATATGTACATTTTTATTCTGGCCACCATCTTAATATTAAAATTTCAATTTTTTCTTCTATGTTCCTACGCGCTTTGCGTATCACGAGTCCACAATACCTGGACCAAGAAATAGAATACATAAAAAAGATAGGAAACGATCTCTGCTACCCACCTCATTTAATTGATTTATGTTATCAAAAAGCTCATAAAAAGTTTTATAATGTTGCTATTAATGAAAAAGAAATGCCTTAAAAATGTACTTAGCTTACCTTATTTTCGTGGATTTGAAACCATAAAATCAATATTTAAATCATTTAATGTTAATGTAGTGTTCTCTTATAACAATACCATTAAAGATATGCTAATTAAGAATAGTCCCGTAACAAATAACAACATCATTTACAAAATTCCTTGTAAGGATTGCCCATCGTTTTACATTGGTCAGTCTAGTAAAAATTTATGTGTTCGGGTTAAGCAACATATGTATTCAGTTAGAACAGCCCAGACTTCAAATGCACTGTTTATCCATCTGAGTGAAAAATATCTCATTGTATTAATTGGGTGATGCCTCGGTAATTGCTAGATCTAATGATTATGTTTCAAGAAATTTACTGGAATCGGCAATTATACAAATCACTAATAAAAACAACCTAAATCTTAGTCTGGGAATGTACCATTTATTTGGACCCATATATTTGTAAAGATTGTTTTATGAAGGACCTCAAAATAATGAACAACTAATAAATTAGTCCCACATGTATATAGTTATTATAATTCTCTCTAATCTCTCTCTCTCTCGCTCTCTCTCTCTCCTCTCTCTCTGGTTCGATATTTTCTCTCCCTCTTTCTCTTGCTCGATATATATATATATATATATATATATATATATAATATATATATATATATATATATATATATATATATCTATATATATATATATATATATATACTTTCGTCTTTTCATTAATAATAATTTTTGTTGGGAAAATTTGTGTAAAAATTCATGATATTAGATTGTATATGCTCCCGTGTTGTTTTCAAAATGTACTGTTTTTCTGGAAGAATCACTTGTTTACCGCGGGTATCCTTCAAGGTGTAGCTAGCCTATGACTCCTCCTCTCTGTAGAGTGAAAATCGCCCTTATGGCTAATTTGGTAGTGTCATTTTGTATATTAAGCCTTCTTTTGACTATGGTGTTCTTTGTAAAATCAGTATGCCTCAGTAAAGGGTCCGAATAGGACCGAAAGTACTCGGCCAACTCGTTTTTTCATTTTTTTCCTTCGTGGCAAAAAAACCTTTATTTATACATAGCATCACGTTTTATATACTTCGTGATCAAGTTATTCATATATATATATTAGGCCTAGGGTTTTTGATTAATAATATATTGGCAATATATTATTAATCAAAAACCCTAGGCCTAACATCATATATATATATATTATATATATATATATATATATATATATATATATATATATATATATATATATATATATATATATATATTTACATATATTTACATATATTTCCTTGTAGGGGTAAACATCTTTTCATTAAAGTTCAAAGGGGGATTACATAATCACAGCAGTATAAATTATTATTTCTCTTCCATAACATTGTGAATAAACTTGTCGAATTCTAAGACCACAACATTAATTTTTCCATTAAAAAACATAATGGATATTATTGCTAACGACTAAACTGTCGAATATTACAAAAGTATGACAATCACTATATATTTTTCCCCTTCCACATTCCATAAATTACTAAAAAAGATAATTGCAATCTTGGCAATGTTTAAGCTATCGAATATTGCAAAAATACAGTTGTAATTGTATACATTTCCATTCTGTATTCGCTGTCCCGTCATACTACCCACTATGAACATCGAAGTCAGTCAGTGGAAAAAGAAACGTCTTTTCTGGCAGACCACATCATCGAAATGATTCGTTCCTCAAATTTCATTTTTTCTCGCCTCTTCAGTGTGCTGCTGCTGAGTCATTCGACCCTTTTTGACCCACTCGCCTATTTATATGCAAATGAAAGGGAAGCATTTTGTTAGCCGTGTTTAACAACCCATCACAGAAACAGGGGGTTCTCCTGAGGATCCAGACTCCGGAAGTAGGTGTGTGTGTG
>NC_087216.1:66707275-66719775 GCF_015104395.2 Macrobrachium nipponense
GGGGGGGGGGGGGGGAATTTTTTTTTTTCTCAGTGTGGGTGAACTCCCCCTTTTTCTTTTTTTCTTTTTCTTTTTTTTTTTCTTAGTGTTGGGGATGGGTCTGGCCTTGACCATGGATGCTAAGATATCAGCTGATTGATAAGTTGATGAAGTGAAATGCCCGTAGAGTCTTTTTTTTAGAAAAGAATTTTTTTTTCTCTCTTGGACGAAGAGAAAAGGAAATAAAAAGAGATTTTCTTCTCCGTGAATGAGGGGAAAAGTAGTTAACATGCACGGGATTTGTTATATGTTTCTTTGTGCCTTGAAAGACACAAATATAAGTGGGGGATACACAGATTAAGTAACAACCCTCGAAAATTACATCTCCGGTAAATCAAATCTCCCATCCAAAAAAGAAATGCTACTTAAGCTCAATCCCCAAATTATATCTCTCACAGGAAAAGGAAGAAAAATAATAAAAAAAAAGGAATAATCACAAGAAGATTTCCCCAATCACAAAATACAAATACATGTATAATATGCATAACACCCAGCGTTTATCCAAGAAATGCTCCATGTAAATTTATGGAATTTGCCAGAAAGCAAACTCTCACACATGCGCTTTCGTGAAATGCTATAGCCAACATTTCCAAATATTGCAAAAATTCTGATCTGTCACCATCAGAGGAAAAGGAGAATCAGCACACGGCTCATCACATCGCTTGTCAGCAGAAAAATCACCTGCGGACGCATGCTCAAAACATCGGCATAAAAATTTGTCTAGTCAGACACATAAGTTTGGAAACTCCTGATTCTCAAAAAAAGAAAAAAAACGTCTAACAGACACATTTCACAGAATTAAACTCCTGGATATGACTAATGTTTCTCAAAATTTGTCTCGAAGACTTATTCTCTCAACATGACCTCTTCCCCAAAATTATATTTCTCCAAAAATAACACACTTGTGAACACAAAAAATGCACACATCTCCAAATGACTCGTAATGCAGTAATGTCATTCGCCTCTAAATAGTCACGAAACCAAAAAAGAGAACCACAGAAATCTCCTCTTTGCCCAAGAAAAACTCCATAACCACAAAAAAAAGAGAAGTCAGTCACCCGCCCAAGAGTAATTCCAACTCCATATATAATTATGAGACACCATATTAATAATAACACCACTCCGGTTATAAAAATATTTCCTCCATTTGGTTAATAAACCAACCCCCTTATATTATTCTCTATTCTCCAATAGCCACATGTCAGTAAAAAAAAAAAAGACACCACTCCAGGAATAGAGAATAATCACCTCTATTTCGGCAAATACAAAATATTTACCTCTATTTCCCCAATAACTCCATGTGGAACAAAACAAGGCTCCAAAAAATATATCCAAAAAATCCAAAAAAGTTGCACTCAAGGCAACTAACTCACTCACTCACAAATATTGCCCCATAATCTCCAAAAAAATGTGTCTCCATTTGCAACAAAGATGGCTGCAAAAAAACATTGAACTAAACATAGCATCATATCACATTGGCAAATATCAGAATTGGCCAAAAATATATCTCTCATATATTATATCTCAAATATAACTCCAAAATAATATATACCTCCAATTATCTCTCCAAAATAATATATCTCAATTATAACTCCAATTCTCCAAAGAATAACTCAATGTTATAGTCAGAAACTATAAAAACTCTCTCCATTTAGCATAATTGCTAAAAAAGGGCAAAAAACTCGGCAAATAACAAAACTGTCTAGAAAATTCTAGAAAAAATCACCAATGTGCCACAACTCATTATAACAGAACTCCCAACTCACAGTGCTTAGCCAAGACTTCTCCATATGTACTACGACATAGGCCACTAGAAAACTTAACAAGTTTCCTATCTCTCACAAAGTTGTCACAAATACAACTAATGTATTGTGCAAGAAAACTCACAAAATTTCTGGAACACAAATATCCAGAGAAAAAATGTAGTGCCACTACGTATGCATTCAAAACGTGCAAAAAATTCTCCCATATATTTCTCTATAGCATCAAATAGCTAAAACACGAACACGTTCCCGAACAATGACTCTAAGTCACGAACTGAGATATTAAAAAATATTCACACCAACTGGAGAGAAAAAATAAATTCAAATTCACCCTTGGTAAAAAAAACTTGTGTCAGCGATGGCTAACTTCCAAAAAAGGAGAAAAGAAAAAACCAACGGCACTGTTAACTATCTCCCGTAACTCACTAGATGTCAAGCAATTATCTGCTGAACTCATAAAAAAAAGGAAAACAAAAGAAATAATGTGTTGTTAGTTCCTCCCAAAATCAAAAAAGATTTCACCTCTCTTGACAGCATTAAAACACCCACTTATTAGTATATAAAAAATCAGTATCAGAAATATCATTATCACAAAATCACCAAAAAAAAAAAAAAATTGCTATCATCAAAATCATCAGTATCAGTACAAAAAATATCACCAATGTTAATGCTTGTCCATTCTCCAAAAATTCAGCACAAAATTCAGCAAAAGTTCAGCAAGATTCCACACAATTCACCAAGATTCAGTCAGATTCATCAAGATTCAGCAAAACTCATCCCCGTGAATCACTGAAAATATTCTCCAAAGTTACAAAAACTCAACAATTAATTAACACAAGACTTCTCCCATTAATTCATTGTAATAATTCTCCTTGAATAATTATCTGTAATAATATTGGAATAATCTCCCATGAAATATTCTCAAATCTCTCGCAAAACAATTCTCCCGTAATGATAATTATACTTAAGCAAACCCACCGTGACACATCTCAAGCATAATATTAATTAAATAATAATAATAATAATAATAATAATAACTCTTCATAGCAACAATTCTCTTGCAAAAATCTCAAGTAAGGGTGAAATTCAAATAGCATACACAGTATTGCTGAATCCTATGACATACAATTTCTCCAGCATATACCTTTGACATAACACCATTGACACACAACACAGATACACACCAATCATCGGCATTTCAAAGTAATTTCTCCAACACAATAAAAAAAATAATCTGTGTTATCCCCCTTATATTTGTGTCTTTCAAGGCACAAAGAAACATATAACACATCCCGTGCATGTTAACTACTTTTCCCCTCATTCACGGAAAAGAAAAATCTCTTTTTATTTCCTTTTCTCTTCGTCCAAGAGAGAAAAAAAAAATCTTTTCTAAAAAAAAGACTCTACGGGCATTTCACTTCATCAACTTATCAATCAGCTGATATCTTAGCATCCATGGTCAAGGCCAGACCCATCCCCAACACTAAGAAAAAAAAAAGAAAAAAAGAAAAAGGGGGAGTTCACCCACACTGAGAAAAAAAAATTTCTCCCCCCCGTGAGAACAACCCCTCAGTCAAGCGGCAGACCACTCCCAGGCGTGCCAGCAGTATCCCCCATCTCCCCTTGAACAGTGTCTGAGGACCCCTTCCCAAGGTATACACTAGTACCCATCCCTGCACTATCTCTCGAGGGAGGCCAGTAGTACCTTCCATGCGACTATCCCCCCGAGGGATGCCAGTATACCCTCGCAATGCAACGCGCCTCTCTGCAGAAATGTGCTGAGCCCGTAAAATTGTGGCCGCTCTGTGTCACTAAGCCAAATATGCTTATCTAAGCACAGTTCACATGCAAAAAACACATCTCTATACACTCTCATGTGTTTAAAACAAAGACGAATACGTCTATCATAAAACGTGCAAATAAAGAAAAAAACACGTCACTATGGGGCAAAGAGACAAGAAAAATTGTTTTGACCTCTTGAACCAATCCCATTTCACTGAAATATTTAAACAAAACCCACCAATTCAAAACAATAGTTTAACACTCACCACTCCATAATGGGAAAAAAGAACTCGAAATTCTCGTAAAACGCGGTAGTGATACTAACAACGACCGCCGCACGGGTATCTCGGAACACTCTCGTCATTGCACAAGCAAAAGTCATACTGGGTGCGCTCACTGCTTCTAGGCTGACTCCCTGGGAAAAATGCTGAGTCCAATAAAATGCTTCCCTGCCCTTTAGCACAGTTAAACAGACAGATATTTTCTCATTTTTTCTCACTAAGTAACTGAAAACTAACAGTTTAACGATTCCACAATCCCACCAAGCTTTGTCGTTCGAAAACTATCGCTAAGCCATAACCCCTTTTATTTTCTAACTGGCCACCCATCTCTACATTGGCGTTCTAGGCATAGAAAGAAAGAACACTTTTATATCCAACGCTGCCACCACTGTAACATGGGGGGATTTTCAGTTATTCATAAGGTAAGCGTGGACACGAAACGGAAGGCAGACCCCCACCACACTCCCATTACTTTAATAACATTTTCTTTTACTCTCTCTCTCTCTCCTCCTCTCCAAGGAATCTCTCCATTCTAACAGGTAATGAAAATGAAGAGCGTTGCATCATAACATTAACGTTTATTAACAAGAATAAATAAATCAATTAACCAAGTAATCCAGTCTTACAGACTAACTCAAAAAACAGTACAATGTCTAGTCACCAAGAAAGTCCACACCCCTCCGGGAACTCTTTGTCCCCCCGGTATTCCAGATCCGTCCATTGCAGCCGGAATATCTCACTCACTGATAATAAAAACACTTGGCATCTGCCATCGTGCTTTGCCTTCCTCCCAGGAATCTCTGTGCAAGTCTTCCCATAGACTTGGCTAGTGATACATTATGAATAGAAGAGCGCACACGCACATACGAATGCACACTTCGACAACGCCTCATATTACTGGCTACAACCAGTTTCCCAAAGGCACTTTGAGAAGAGTTCATAAACTGTCGTGCATTGACTCGTCGAACTAAGCACTTTTATCTCACGCCACCCCCCAGAAACTCATTCATCAGCTGCTCTCAGGTTGTCACTCCTGCACTGTTCTCCACATTCCACAGGTCACAGAGAACGCATGGATAATATATTAATAATCAAAAACCCTAGGCCTTACATATATATATATATATATATATATATATATATATATATATATATATATATATTATACACACATATAGTAAAGGGTGATTGTGGCTTAAAATGCTTATACACACACATGTGTATGTATATATATATATATATATATATATATATATATATATATATATATATATATATATATATATATATATATATATGCAACTGCTGTGTAGTGTATATATATACTATATATATCCATGACTGGTAAAAGTGTTCTGTAACAACAGAATTCCATCTAATAAAAGGAGCCCATAAAAACACCAAAATGTAGAGAGAAAAGTACTATATTTCAGAGACTGCTGTCTCTCTCTTTCAGGTATAGAATGAGAAAAGTTTACAGAAAAGGTGGTATTTATACCAAGAGATTCGTCCACAAGTAAGCCAATTTAGGTCACCCCCGCTGATAATCTTCCTTTAATCTTCTTAAGCGTTGGTGAATGAACACTGACGTCGACGATGTCTGATGTCCAATTCCCCTTTTGAGATGTTCATTACCTGCTTCTCTTTTATTAAGGCCGATTCCATCATTTGACTCTTGTACCGGCAGTTGCTGCTATAAATTACACGTGACATATTCCAGTTTATTCTATGGTTATGTTCATTTATATGATTGAAAATAGCCGAGTTCTGTTGTCCATACCTAACTGACCGTTTGTGTTGTATTAATCTCTGGGGAAGTGATTTACCTGTAAATCCGATGTAAGATTGGTCACAGTCCTGGGCATGGGATCTCATATACCCCAGAGTCTTTAGGCGATGTCTTTTGTTGGACGTTAATCAGGGATTTGGCTAAGGTATTTGGGTGGGTGGTAAATGCAAAAGGGTTGGATTTCCCAAGGGTGTGAGTTACTCTCTTAATCGTCTCCAGGTGGGATTTTTATTTTATTGTTGGGTGTGTCTCTGGTCTTGTCTTTAGGGGGTCGGTAGAAAATTACGTTTGCTTTTGAATTGCTTTCTCAATATATGGTCAGGATACTTTAAAGATGAAAGTTGCTTGCGAATTAGTTCAAATTCTTTTTCCAGGAAATCTGGGGAACAAATTCGTAAGGCTCTTAGGAATAGGTTGCTGGCTAGACCTATCTTGATAGTATTGTCATGATAGCTAAAGTAGTGAATATATGAAAGTGAGAACGTTGGTTTCTGTATGGGTAAATTTGTATTCTGTCGTGTCTCTGATTATTAAATTATAAAAAACAATCAAAAGAAAAGGAATTTTGTTGTCTGTTTCCCATTCAACTTTAAATTTGATGCTGGTCACTAATGCGTTTAATTTTGAGAGGAATTCATTAAAATTACCCCACTTATTATCCCAAAATGTTAGTATGTCATCACGTATCTCATCCACAGCATGTTTTTAGGTGGTTTTAATTGCATTTATTACTGTAGTTTCAAAGTATTCCATGTACAGATTGGCTAAAATAGGACTTAAAGGACTACCCATACTACACCCAATTTTTGCTTGTAGAATGATTCCCCGAATGAAAATACGTTATATAGATGCACATAATTCAACTACTTTAATTATTTTGTCAAGTGCCAAGGGAAATGATCTGAATAGGGGGATAATTTTTTTTCCTTAAAAACTGAAGAACGTCCTGTACTGTACTTTTGTGATAGGGAGTCTACGTCAAGGCTTAAAAGTTTTATGTTGTGAAGTGGTATATGTGCTTCTCTGAATTTGTGACAAAAGTCTTCCGAATGTTGATGTGACTGGGAGAAAAAGTGCCTAAAAAAGGAGAAAGGAGGCCAGCTAACCATTTAGAAATTTTATAATTGAAAGCTCCGGCGCATGAAACGATGGGTCTGAATGGAAGATTGTCTTTGTGAGTTTTGGGAAGACCATAAAAAAGTAGGGTAATTTAGGATTAATTACTTTAAATTTTCTCTAATAGTTCAATACTCTTTTGTCTTAAACCAATTTAATCTTACTTTCCGAAAAAATTCTGTTGGGAACGTTCTGGAGGGGATTTTTCGTCAGTTTTTCGTAAGTATTTGTGTCGCTAAGGAGCGGTTGATTTTGTCGAGGTAGAACGTCTTTGTCCATTATTACAATTTTGCCGTCTTTGTCGGATATACTTATTATAACATCTACTTTTTTAGCGAGTGGATGGCTATCATGAATCTGCGGGGAACAGGATATTTCTTATGAAGGTCAGTTTAAAGCATTTAGTAACACTCCTTTTAAACATATCTCTTCACGGCTGTAGTTTTTGTCAGATATGAATTTATCAAAAGCCACTATGAAGTCTAGGTTGTTTTTGCGGTCTGGCATTATTAGGGCAAAGGATAAGCCTAAATTTAAAACTAAATGTTGATTTACAGTAAGGGGGGTGTTGGATAAGTTTAAAACTTTGTCTTGTTGTTCAAGATTATTCCATGCGCTATTATCTATTAGGTTATTTAACTTGCGTAAAAGTCTGTTGGAATGAGTCACGCTATTATAGGCAGCAATGTCGGAACAGAATGAAATCAGATACCTGTATACGTGGTCCGTAGTGAGGAGGCGAAGATTAGATTGAGTTCCATATATCACCTGCGTAGCACGAAGATGTCGTTTCTCGTATTGGTGATTCTTTCTTCCAGGAAAATCTTGTGTGATAGAGGGAAGGGGTTTGATTGCAGAGTCCATCTCCCGAATCCGTACATTTTTGGAAGTACTTGTTCTTTGAGGCATTCTTCCAAAAAGTGTTTTTGGTTTTTCAGCCGGTGTAGTCTGTTCAGTTCTTTTTCAAACTTGCGGAAAACTGGCTTGACTTCTGGAAGTGAGTGAAGAATCGTGGAAAGGCGGTTGAATTCCATAATGGGCTGGACAATGACTGGTAAATAAAAGTGTTCTGTAAACAACAGAACGTTCCATCTAATAAAAGGAGCCCATAAAAACACCAAAATGTAGAGAGAAAAGTACTATATTTCAGAGACTGCTGTCTCTCTCTTCAGGTATATGAATGAGAAAAGTTTACAGAAAAGGTGGTATTTATACCAAGAGATTCGTCCACAAGTAAGCCAATTTAGGTCACCCCCGCTGATTAATCTTCCTTTAATCTTCTTAAGCGTTGGTTGAATGAACACTGCGTCGACGATGTCTGATGTCCAATTCCCTTTGAGATGTTCATTACCTACTTCTCTTTGATTAAGGCCGATTCCATCATTTGACTCTTGTACGGCAGTTGCTGCTATAAATTACACGTGACATATTCAAGTTTATTCTATGGTTTATGTTCATTTATATATGATTGAAAATAGCCGAGTTCTGTTGTCCATACCTAACTGACCGTTTTTGTGTTGTATTAATCTCTGGGGAAGTGATTTACCTGTAAATCCGATGTAAGATTGGTCACAGTCCTGGCATGGGATCTCATATACCCCAGAGTCTTTAGGCGATGTCTTTTGTTGGACGTTAATCAGGGATTTGGCTAAGGTATTTGGGTAGGTAAATGCAAAAGGGTTGGATTTCCACCCAAGGGTGTGAGTTACTCTCTTAATCGTCTCCAGGTGGGGAATTTTTATTTTATTGTTGGGTGTGTCTCTGGTCCTTGTCTTTAGGGGGTCGGTAGAAAATTACGTTTGCTTTTTGAATTGCTTCTCAATATATGGTCAGGATACTTTAAAGATGAAAGTTGCTTGCGAATTAGTTCAAATTCTTTTTCCAGGAAATCTGGGGAACAAATTCGTAAGGCTCTTAGGAATAGGTTGCTGGCTTAGACCTATCTTGACAGGTATTGTCATGATAGCTAAGTAGTGAATATATGAACGTGAGAACGTTGGTTTTCTGTATATGGTAAATTGTATTCTGTCGTGTCTCTGATTATTAAAACATCAAGAAAAGGAATTTTGTTGTCTGTTTCCCATTCAACTTTAAATTTGATGCTGGTCACTAATGCGTTTAATTTTGAGAGGAATCATTAAAATTACCCCACTTATTATCCCAAAATGTTAGTATGTCATCCACGTATCTCATCCACAGCATGTTTTTGGTTTTATTGCATTTATTACTGTAGTTTCAAAGTATTCCATGTACAGATTGGCTAAAATAGGACTTAAAGGACTACCCATACATCGGATTTACAGGTAAATCACTTCCCCAGAGATTAACACAACACAAACGGTCAGTTAGGTATGGACAACAGAACTCGGACTATTTTCAATCATATAAATGAACATAACCATAGAATAAACTGGAATATGTCACGTGTAATTAATAGCAGCAAGCTGCCCGGTACAAGAGTCAAATGATGGAATCGGCCTTAATAAAAGAGAAGCAGGTAATGAACATCTCAAAAGGGAATTGGACATCAGACATCGTCGACGCAGTGTTCATTCAAACCAACGCTTAAGAAGATTAAAGGAAGATTATCAGCGGGTGACTAATTGGCTTACTTGTGGACGAATCTCTTGGTATAAATACCACCTTGTCTGTAAACTTTTCTCATTCATATACCTTGAAGAGAGAGCAGCAGTCTCTGAAATATAGTACTTTTTCTCTCTACATTTTGGTGTTTTTTTATGGGCTCCTTTTATTAGATGGAATTCTGTTGTTACAGAACACTTTTACCAGTCATTGTCAGCCCATTATGGAATTCAACCGCCTTTCCACGATTCTTCACTCACTTCCAGAAGTCAAGCCAGTTTTCCGCAAGTTTTGAAAAAAGAACTGAACGACACACGGCTGAAAAAACAAAAAACGCCCCTTTTTTGGAAGAATGCTCAAAGAACAAGTACTTTCCAAAAAATGTACTGGATCGGGGATGGACTCTGCAATCAAACCCCTTCCCTCTATCACACAAGATTTTCCTGGAAGAAAGTATCACCAATACGAGAAACGACATCTTCGTGCTACGCAGAGTGATATATGGAACTCAATCTAATCTTCGCCTCCTCACTACGGACCACGTATACAGGTATCTGATTTCATTCTGTTCCGACATTGCTGCCTATAATAGCGTGACTCATTCCAACAGACTTTTACGCAAGTTAAATAACCTAATAGATAATAGCGCATGGAATAATCTTGAACAACAAGACAAAGTTTTAAACAACTTATCCAAAACAACCCATCTTACTGTAAATCAACATTTAGTTTTAAATTTAGGCTTATCCTTTGCCCTAATGCCAGACCGCAAAAACAACCTAGACTTCATAGTGGCTTTTGATAAATTCATATCTGACAAAAACTACAGCCGTGAAGAGATATGTTTAAAAGGAGTGTTACTAAATGCTTTAACTGACCTTCATAAGAAATATCCTGTTCCCCGCAGATTCATGATAGCCATCCACTCGCTAAAAAAGTTAGATGTTATAATAAGTAGATCCGACAAAGACGGCAAAATTGTAATAATGGACAAAGACTTCTACCTCGACAAAATCAACCAGCTCCTTAGCGACACAAATACTTACGAAAAACTGACGAAAAATCCCCTCCAGAACGTTCCCCACAGAATTTTTTCGGAAAGTAAGATTAATTGGCCAAGACAAAAAAGAGTATTGAACTATTAGAGAAATTTAAAGTAATTAATCCTAAATTACCCCTACTTTATGGTCTTCCCCAAAATCACAAAGACAATCTTCCCTTTTCAGACCCATCGTTTCATGCGCCGGAGCTTTCAATTACAAAATTTCTAAATGGTTAGCTGGCCTCCTTTCCTTCTCCTTTTTTAGGCACTTTTTCTCCCAGTCACATCAAACATTCGGAAGACTTTTGTCACAAATTCAGAGAAGCACATATACCACTTCACAACATAAAACTTTTAAGCCTTGACGTAGACTCCCTATTCACAAAAGTACCAGTACAGGACGTCTTCAGTTTTTTTAAGGAAAAAATTATCCCCCATATTCAGACATTTCCCTTTGGCACTTGACAAAATAATAAAGTTAGTTGAATTATGTGCATCTAATAACGTATTTTTCATTCGGGGAATCATTCTACAAGCAAAAATTCGGGTGTGTAGTGGGTAGTCCTTTAAGTCCTATTTTAGCCAATCTGTACATGGAATACTTTGAAACTACAGTAATAAATGCAATAAAACCCAAAAACATGCTGTGGATGAGATACGTGGATGACATACTAACATTTTGGGATAATAAGTGGGGTAATTTTAATGAATTCCTCTCAAATTAAACGCATTAGTGACCAGCATCAAATTTAAAGTTGAATGGGAAACAGACAACAAAATTCCTTTTCTTGGATGTTTTAATAATCAGAGACACGACAGAATACAAATTTACCATATACAGAAACCAACGTTCTCACTTTCATATATTCACTACTTTAGCTATCATGACAATACTATCAAGATAGGTCTAGCCAGCAACCTATTCCTAAGAGCCTTACGAATTTGTTCCCCAGAGTTTCCTGGAAAAAGAATTTGAACTAATTCGCAAGCAACTTTCATCTTTAAAGTATCCTGACCATCATAATTGAGAAAGCAATACAAAAAGCAAACGTAATTTTCTACCGACCCCCTAAAGACAAGACCAAGAGACACACCCAACAATAAAATAAAAACTTCCCCACCTGGAGACGATTAAGAGAGTAGGAACTCCAACCCTTGGGAAATCCAACCCTTTTGCATTTACCTACCCAAATACCTTAGCCAAATCCCTGATTAACGTCCAACAAAAGACATCGCCTAAAGACTCTGGGGTATATGAGATCCCATGCCAGGACTGTGACCAATCTTACATCGGATTTACAGGTAAATCACTTCCCCAGAGATTAATAAACACAAACGGTCAGTTAGGTATGGACAACAGAACTCGGCTATTTTCAATCATATAAATGAACATAACCATAGAATAAACTGGAATATGTCACGTGTAATTTTATAGCAGCAACTGCCGGTACAAGAGTCAAATGATGGAAATCGGACCTTAATAAAAGAGAAGCAGGTAATGAACATCTCAAAGGGAATTGGACATCAGACATCGTCGACGCAGTGTTCATTCAACCAACGCTTAAGAAGATTAAAGGAAGATTATCAGCGGGGGTGACCTAAATTGGCTTACTTGTGGACGAATCTCTTGGTATAAATACCACCTTTTCTGTAAACTTTTCTCATCATATACCTGAAGAGAGAGACAGCAGTCTCTGAAATATAGTACTTTTCTCTCTACATTTTGGTGTTTTTCATGGGCTCCTTTTATAGATATATATCCCATATATATATATGATATATATATATATATATATATATATATATATATATATATATATATATATATATATATATATATATAATATGCACACGACTGGGACGATGCAACTGCTAGTGTATGTGTAATTTATATATATAATATATAATATATATCTATATATATATATATATATATATATATATATATATATATATATATATATATATATATATTATATATGGGGATACAATCCACAATGAAGTAAATTCCTCTTGTAGTTTAAAATATATAGTTCTTGTATAGGATTAGAGCTTTCGACCATCAACTGTGGTCTTGTTCACTAAAGTGTGATATCTTTTTAAAT
>NC_087216.1:66724775-66730709 GCF_015104395.2 Macrobrachium nipponense
ATTTTACCAATAACTTCAGTCTAAGGTATTTCCTGCATGAGCAAATGATGTAATATTCGCGAAAATAATGACTAATAAGGCAATCTTGTGTCACCTACCTAATATCTATAATATCTTCTAATGAGTCATACCTGTCATTATAGGCGTGACCAGGAACAATTTTTCTTTGAACTTGGCTCATTTGGATCAACATCGTGATACCGAATAAAAGTAATTTCTTTCAAATAATGGCATTAACAAATACAATAACTAAAATCTGAAATCATTATAATTACCGCTGCTACTTCACTTGACGTCTCAGTAACAAAGATAAAAGTGGACGCCTGGTTAAATTAATTAAGTGCAAATTGGAAGATTTCCCAAAGGAGTCGATGCCGCCCATGAGAGAAGGAGAGAGAGCGTCCTCCTGCCAGCGTCCGAACAGAGGCATCGCGTCGCCGCAATGAATCTTTCGCTTTGGAAAAAGCGACGCAGTTTTCAGAGATTTCTTTATTGGGACTTTGACAGGAAGCAGCCAAGTTAAACATTACGCTTATGTGCCTCTCGGTTCCGCTGTTATTCTCCGACGGCAGACAAGGTTGAAAGAGCGTCAACTTGCCCCCCGTGCCTCTCTCTCTCTCTCTCTCTCTCTCTCTCTCACGAGTCTCTATCATTGCTGAGAAATTTAAGACATTCTTGTATTTCAGAAAATGGAAAATATTTTATGTGCCTTTGAATGACCAAAAGTTAACTGATCCGTTTTCTTGTCCGAAAGTATTAACAACCCCACCCCCACACCCCCACAAAAGAAAAATCTCATTGTCCTACACTCCCCACCGCATCTTATTCACTGATTCACAGCAGAGCATAGTATATTTCAGGCGTTGGCCTCATAATTAAGGGTTTTCTGTTCAAATGCGCGTATAATAAAGTATATTGCAATATTACTTCGCACAACTCACTGGTATCCGGTATTGATGTAAAACATATTTTGCGCCACTTCGACTGATCATGTCGCCTTGAGGAACCTCCGTGGAGGCAATTTTGCTCAAAACCTTTGCTTGGCGGTGAGAAGCTGGAATACGGCAGAGAGAGAGAGAGAGAGAGAGGGTCTTTTCATGTTCGTCTTTGTTTTTTTTTTTATTTTTAATATCCGAAAACATTCCTCCAATATGGCTTCAAAGAGTTTCTGGCCTACTTCTTCCTCGACTCAGATCTCTGAAGCTCTGAGACAATTCGGGTTTTCTTTGAGTTCCTTTTTGGGTTTTCTTTGGGTTCCTCTGTGGGTTTTTGGGTTCCTCTCTGAGTTTCTTCGTTCACCTTTGGGTTTTTTTTAGGAGTCTAGACTCTAGAGTATGAAGGGTAAACCTTCGCATAAAAGCTGAACGCAATGCCACACATCTTGCATCGGAAGCCATTGAATCTTACGACTTGTATAGTCCCATATGGCCGTGACTGTTCGACCCAGTCCGTCTAAGAAACTACCGTAATTCTTACAATATCCTGTCGAGTTACGCCAACGAAGACAACCAGAGGTGGCTGCTTGAAAGCGTCAGGGGACAGAGTAGGATATTTTACGAAAGATCCTCACAAAGACTATTTGCATGATTGCATCCCCAAGTTTGCTGCAAATGCCGACGAGATTTTCCCATATTCGGACGACCGGAGATTCTGAGACTCTCTTTTGGGAGACACTTATCTTTTGGGAGATACTTCGTGGTGGACGAGAGAGGGAGAGGAGAAAGAGTTATGCTAAACTGATACAGTACGGTAAAACCAACTATGTAGTGTACACTAAACGAGAGTGAGAGCGAGATCTGCCAGATAGAGATGTTGAGACGGAGAGAGAGAGAATTTTAGAAGAGAGATGAGAGAGATGCAAAAAGCGATACAGTAGGTAAAAAAAATATGTAGTGGTACACTAACGAGAGAGAGAGACGAGAGAGATGCCAAAAGGATACCAGTAGGTAAAAAAAAACAAATATGTAGTGGTACACCAACGAGAGAGAGAGAGATGCTAAAAGGATATAATAGGTGAAAACAAATATATTGTGGTACACTAACGAGAGAGAGAGAGAGAGAGAGAGAGAGAGATGCTAAAAGGATATAATAGGTGAAAACAAATATATTGTGGTACACTAACAGAGAGAGAGAGAGAGAGATGCTAAAAGGATATAATAGGTGAAAACAAATATAGTGTACACTACGAGAGAGAGAGAGAGAGAGATGCCAAAAGGATACAGTAGGTAAAAACAAATATGTAGTGGTACACCAACGAGAGAGAGAGAGTTTCTGACGTCACAAAGAAACATGAGGTAGACCCACGTGAAGAAGGACAGAAGAATAAAACAATGGAAAATGAATAGTGAAACATTTCAAATATCTCGGCAGAAGTGAGAAAAATCCCTCAAACTATAAAGCGGAAACCGCACATATACAGAAACAAACAAACGAGCGCCCGGGCTAGCAAACCCCCCCCCCCCCCCACCCCCCCCCCCCCCCCCCCCCCCCAACCACCACCCTCCAATTTATTTATTTTTTTTTTTTCATAACTGCCATTCCTTTATTCCTTTATTTTCCTTATAACAGAACTAAGCAAACAAGTATATTTTTTCATGTATTCCTCCTAAGGTCACATATATATTTTATATAAGTTTTATTTTTTTTGTTCAGAATTTCTCAATATCGCGCAAAGATTTCCTCAGAGTAAATTGTGGCATCATCCACCAACAAGAGCTCGCTTATTCCCTCGTATTAATGTCAGTTGAAAGTCATGGCTGCATTTATTCACCTTCGATATTATTCACCTGATATTTTCCTTGACATCTGCTGCCGTCAGGTCTCCTGTCAGCTTCAGTGATGCCATCGAAGTAATCCTCTTTTACGCCCATTATCAGCATCACACGAAGCAACGCCAGCATTGCTTGTGGCGTCGAGAAGTGATAGATTGATTAATAATGTATTGCCGTATATCAATTGGTGTATTGATATATTAATATATAATTAACCTACAACGAAAAAATCGATAATTTTAATATTTTCTTTCAGATAATCTTTCCACTATTATTATTATTATTATTATTATTATTATTATTATTATTATTTTATTATTATTATTATTATTATTATTATTATTATTATTATTATTATTGTTGTTGTATATTCTGTTACCTTCAACCATTTCAGGAACTGCTAATTAGATGGGATTCCGGAACGCTCAGTAGACGAAAAAACAAATATATTTTATTTGACTTTTGGGAGAAAAAATTCGATTTTTAAAGGAAGCCTCTCTCTCTCTCTCTCTCTCTCTCTCTCTCTCTCTCTCTCTCTCTCTCTCTCTCTCTCTCTCTCTGAAAAAATGCTTGTTCATAAATCATGAGCTGTAAAGGCAATGTCTGAGGCGATCATGTCCTTGTGCCTTTTTGTAGATCCGATAATAATAATAATGTAACAGAAATATAATGTGATGAATGAAGTACCTAGTGGTTATACCTCTCTGGTGGTCGCAATCAGAATTTGATAAAAAGGGCGGCAGGGTGCTGGAATCTTTATCCCAAAAATAATCTTGCTGACATCCCAGAAGGATAATACAGGACGAATTACTTTGTTGGGATAGATGCTAAAATTGTCACTTAGCCTTTTGTTTGTGTGTGTGTGTGTGTTCCTTTCATAGTTAGAGGCAATAGTGTCAGTATATGTAAACCACAGCGACTGGCAAGTCTTTCAGTTTGTTTCTCATCGGCGTTGGTGACAGTCAAAATAAACTGCAGAGTCTGCTAAAAGTATTTCAGTTAGCTCATGAGAGAATTAAGAATTGAGTGGCAGAAGTCACTCTATTAGGAATCTTTCTCTTGATTTTGTTTAGTATATTCTTTGCTCTTGACCAGGAATTATCTAAAGCTATCCGTGCATGAATGTTTGTCTTTTATTGAGGTCAAGAGTATCTGCTTATATCTGATGGCCAGGTTTCGTGAGTATTTTCCTCAATCTGAATCTGTCTACCGGTGGACGAAATTAAAGATAGTCCTTTCAAACTCGTTGTCTTGGAAAAAGACTTTAGACAGCTTGAAACCTTGGATAAAATTACACTTGTCAGAAACAATCAATTGAAATATATTCGTTTCTGTCGGATTCCTACAGTGCAGAATAAATATATTTTATTTTATTTTTCCAAACATCAAGTATTTTTCGAAGTCTCTCCTTGACACTTATCCGTCCTTCTTCTCACCCTCTTCTTCTTCTTAGAAGAAGAAGAAATCTGAAGATGAGTCCTGTTGCCTGAATGGGAAGGATTTTCCGGACTTCAACCCAAAATGGGCGACAGAGGAGGAGGGTTATCATGTGCTTCCTTTTCCAGTCTCCTTTATCCGGATTTTTATTTATCCTTTTGTATCCTTGTTTTGGCTGTCCAGATTTCAGGGTTTTCTTGCAATATCTTTCTTTTCGGCTGCTGCTCTAACTTTAAACCCTTTTATTCTTTTTTTACGGTTTTGCCGGATCAAAAAATAGCGTTCTTTATTTTTCTTTTTTGCTTACTTTCTTAATCATTAAAATAAATAATAATATCTGATAATTCTTTCTTACATTGTCTTTATTTACTTTACAGTAGAGTATATATTCCTCTGTTGCTTTATTTATCAAAGTCTTTTCATTTTTTAGCCCTAACATTAAATTTTTAATTGGAATACTTCCATTTCCCATCATGATTCAGCTTCTTCAAAAGAGGTGACCTTCTTATGCCAAATGATAATGGGATGATTAAGTATAAAGAGGGTTTTTAAGGAAGGGCGGACAAATTTATTGTATTTATTATTGGTATGCGAGATGTACTACCCATTTACTTTGTGTGTGTATGTGTGGGTATGTGTGTGTGTGTATGTGTGTGATTCCGAGTTTAGTGACGACGTTTGAACAGATGTAGATTAATCTCAAAGAGCACAGTTACTTGTTGCCTCCCCCGTAGATCGATTCCGTGAGACACAGAATAAAGGAAGATTTGACAATTCGTCGCCAAGCCATTTTCTGTTTAATAGGAGCAGGATTATTTTCCGGCTTTTGTGATAGAAAACATGAATGCCATCCTTTTGTCCTTTATTAGTATTCTTATATTATCACTACTATTATCTTACGATTATTATTACTTAGATATATATATATATATATATATACTATATATATGTATATATATATATATAAAGATATATATATATATATATATATATATATACCTATATATATATTAATTATATATATATACATATATATATATATATATATATATATATATAATATATATATATATATATATATATATATATATATATATTATATATATATAGTTATATGTATATAGTTCAAATTAATATAAGCATAAGTTGATCCAAATTTAGAAAAATAATAAAATCATCGCATGAAAGATCGAGACAAAGGGAAACCCAAACTGAAGAGAGAGAGAAAAAAAGGGGATCTCGGTTTTGGAATGAGGAGGAGGAGTAAGGAGGCGAGAAGTTCTTTGAAGTTGTATTGGGAGGAAGTTTTCAAGACCTTCTGCACACAGTGGAAGTTAAGACTCACTCTCTCTCTCTCTCTCTCTCTCTCTCACGAAACTAATGCTCGTCTTCTCTCCCTGCGTCTCCTTTATATTTATTTCTATTCCGTTACTTCATCTGTTTTGTAGTTTACCCTTGTGAACGGTTTTTGTTTTATATTGTAATTATTTCTATTTTAAGAATAGTTCAGTATTTCCTTTTTTCATCATCTCTCTACATTCCAAGAGCTTCGAGCACAAAACATCCTTGATTCGAGACATTCAAAGCCTCCGCGAGCAATAAGTAAAGTGCTTTACTGAGCAACAGATAAAATCCAGCGCTGTTCTGATCTGCACAGACAACGTTTGGCATCACAAGCAATCAGCAGAGCTCAGATCCTTTCAATGGAAGGAATCACAGCAGCAGC
>NC_087216.1:66741209-66768709 GCF_015104395.2 Macrobrachium nipponense
GTTAAACGATGAAGGGAGCCGCGTCGCTGCTATAGATTTTGTTGACAGATATTCCTAATAAGCTTCAGTTAAGCCTTATTGTTGGAAATTGAATTGTGAATATGTTTACTTCTGTTAAGTGTTAGTCTGTTATGGAAGAAAAAATGTCATATTAAAACGACAGAACAAAGAAACGAAAAGAATACATAGAAAATAATACAAGAACGTTAAGACCGTGAAGAGCAAAATGGCTGCATTGAAACATCAACCAGGGGAAATATGACGGAAATAAAAGATGGAAACAGAGAAGGAAACGATAAAGATTTAAGAACCAGTTCAGCAAAGTGATAAATATAGTAACTGTAATGAATATAATAAGGAAATGAAGTGAGTCTGGAAACTGGGTGGGAAATCATGGAAGCTGGAAGAAAAAAACAATTAAATGTGGTTAGTAGAATGAAACGGAAATTATATGTTAGTGAAGAGACACGAAATAAAAAGGGAGAGACGCACAAACGAAATGTTTAAGCTTCGAGTGTTTAAGTCAAGATGGGATTTAAAAAAAATTAGCAATGTTATTTTTTTTATTCACTAATCATGACATACTTTTTTAAACATGCGAAAATGTAAACAAGACATCAATGGACACCTATTTCCTTCAGCATATTCACACTCAGTCATGTCTAAGGATCTATGATTGTAGAAGAAGCTGCTTGCACTAATGTTTAGTGAACCGAAAACTTTCTGTGAAATCAATCATTTTTATTTATTCACTCCATCGAGCAAAAGCCTCTTCCAGTATATGGGCCTCTGTTTGCAATTTTTTTTATCGATAAAATAGATGAGTTAATTTTATGAAAGTCTTCCTTTGCCATCTTTAATTTTAAAGCCCTGCTCATCTAGGGGGAGAGGCTTTCTTGGACATTTTATATCCAGATGAGTTTCAGTAAACTTCAAATAATATTTCCATTTGCACTTATTGACAGTGACTACAAATGTTCCCAGATTACAAGTCCACTAATGAGAGTACCCCCATCCCCTTCACATAAAGTCGTTGGTCCCGTTGCTGAATAACCAATGGTTCCATGCAACGTAAAAGCACCATACAAACAAACAAACCAAAAGACAACACCAAATAAGCTGCAAGAGCTTCAAGCGGAGCATCTCTATTAAAAAGAAAAAAAAATCAACGTCACAACCATTGTTGAGATAAGAGGGGAGGATATTACTTAAAGCCCGCGCGTGCGCACACACGAACACTATGTATATATATATATATATATATATATATATATATATATATATATATATATATATATATATATATATATAGATATAAGCGTGTACATGTGGGGTAATGTTAAATAGATTAATGATGATAAAAAATTATGCAAAGCTCATCAGACACCAAAAATATGGTAAAAGACGCGCAATAATTTCATTAAAAGCACGAACGAAAACCGTTAAAAAAATAGCAACTATATAAAAACACCAATGATAAAACCAGCGAATCAAAAGTTCAAAGACAAAGCAACACAGAGACACGAACTTAATAAGCAAATTAGTTTAACTGATGCATAAAGACTGCAATTTTAGTAATAAAAGAAAGATGAGATATATACCTGATATATCAGTGTTGAGTGGAAAAACAGTTGTCATTAAAAGGTAAAAAGAATCGCCATAACGAGAGACAAGATAAAAAGCTAAAGAAAGGGAGGAAGCGAAAAAAACATTTAATTTCCGTAAAAAGGTGATGAAAGACTCCAATATATATCGTGAAGAGGAAATGAAATAAGAATTGTGAGAGTTATACTGTGATGCCATGCAGAAAGGGAATAAGGAAACGGATATATATATATATATATATATATATATATATATATATATATATATATATATATATATATATATGTATAATATATATATATATATATATATATATATATATATATATTTATATATATATATATACATATACATATATATATATATACACACACACACACACACACACACACACACACACATATATATATATATATATATATATATATTATATATATATATATATATATATATAGATATATATAAAAACTTTAGGGGTTAATTGCAAATGAATAGTTCAGTTGACCAGAAATCGAAAAGTGAAAAGTTCGTGAGAAAAGTCGCTTCATAAAAGCCACAGAAAAGGCTTTTAACGTTCATGAATCATGATTGTCAACTTCACTGCTTTGTCGAGTTTCATCATATTTGTTTTTTATTCTCTCTCTCTCTCTCTCTCTCTCTCTCTCTCTCTCTCTCTCTCTCTCTCTCTCTTGTCAACAAAAACGGGTCTAAAAAAAATATATAATCTGCGTACATTTCGTGTTCAATTTTGGAATGATTTTGAGAAATCAGGTGAGTCACACTGATGGAAAAAAACTTTTTCTAAAAAGGACAGAAGTTTCCTCAAGTCACTAAGATAAACACGGAAAACTTTTTATTTCTTCGATAACATTTATTTCAATATCTTCAGATTTTATTAATAGGAAATAGCAATGCTAGAAAAGGCAAATGGACTAAACAATAACCAAATAAAAAATTATAACAATAAATTTCAGAAAAAAATTAATTGCTAAACTGCTAAAATAATTAGTCAGGTAAGACCAGCAATCCAGTTATTTAAGAAATAATGAAACAAAGCAAAGGTTCATCTACAATAGTATATAAAAACGGTAAAAATGTTACTATTCTTAATGGAACTAACTTCTAGTCATCTAACGAAAGGAAATATTGAAAACATGCACAATTAAACTAACCTGCGTAAAACATAAAAAAAAATAACAATAAAACTTGACAAAAGGTATCGAAATGTCACCAGTTTGGATGACCCGAAGGATTTGAGCAGCATCAAGCAATTATTTATCGAGTCCCATCAAGTTTAATGAGGTTTGGTGAAAGCGCCGAATTATTGAGGGCAAAATGACATTGTTTTCCTGCGCCTTTTTTCTTGGGGAAAGTTGAGAGGTCGGTGATTGAAGCTTCATAGTCTAGGGATGAGATTAATTAAGTCTTTGGTTGATTTCTGTTCTGTCTCTTGAGAAAATAATCTTTTACTTTATATTTGTTCGGCCACTAATGCATTGTACACCAGTAAAATGGCCTGTCATTTTATGTACGGTGTTTAAAGAGAAAACTAGGTTACATTGTGGTCCAAACATTCGCATTTTATACTCAAGCATTGGAAGAAATGTTTGATGAGGACGAATGCAAACCTCAGAAACTATAAAAATCTATTTTATTGCAATCGCAGATAAAAATACACGAAGTCATCAAAAGAAGGGCACAATGAAATACCATGTGATTTGGAATTAATTCAAAACTAAATTATTATTATTATTATTATTATTATTTTTTTTTTTTTTTTTTTTTTTTTTTTTTTTTTTTGTTCTATCACAGTCCTCCAATTCGACTGGGTGGTTTATAGTGTGGGGTTCCGGTTGCATCCTGCCTCCTTAGGAGTCCATCACTCTTCTTACTATGTGTGCTGTTTCTAGGATCACTCTTTCTGCATGAGTCCTGGAGCTACTTCAGCTTCTAGTTTTTCTAGATTCCTTTTCAGGGATCTTGGGATCGTGCCTAGTGCTCCTATGATTATGGGTACGATTTCCACTGGCATATCCCATATCCTTCTTATTTCTATTTTCAGATCTTGATACTTATCCAATTTTTTCCCTCCCTCTTTCTCTTTCAACTCTGGTGTCCCATGGTACTGCGATATCAATGAGTGATACTTTCTTCTTGACCTTGTCAATCAACGTCACGTTTGGTCTGTTTGCACGTATCACCCTATCCGTTCTGATACCATAGTCCCAGAGGATCTTTGCCTGATCGTTTTCTATCACTCCTTCAGGTAGCTGATGTTTCTTGCACAGGCTCCAGTGGAGGGCTTTTGCTACTGAATCATGCCTCTTTTTGTACTGGTTCTGTGCAAGTGCCGGGCATTCACTTGCTATGTGGTTTATGGTTTCACTTTTCGTATTGCACTTCCTACATATGGGAGAGATGTTATTTCCGTCTATCGTACTTTGAACATATCTGGTTCTTAGGGCCTGATCTTGTGCCGCTGTTATCATTCCTTCAGTTTCCTTCTTTAGCTCTCCCCTCTGTAGCCATTGCCAATTGTCATCACTGGCTAGTTCTTTAGTCTGTCTCATGTATTGTCCGTGCATTGGTTTGTTGTGCAGTCCTCTGTTCTTTCTGTCTTTTCTCCGGTCCCTCTGTATATTTCTGGGTCTTCGTCTGCTTTATTAGTCCTTCTTCCATGCACTCTTTAGCCACTCGTCTTCACTGGTTTTCAGATATTGCCCCAGTGCTCTGTTTTCAATGTTGACGCAGTCCTCTATACTTAGTAGTCCTCTCCCTCCTTCCTTTCGTGTTATGTATAGTCCTGTCCGTATTTGCTCTTGGGTGTAGTGCTTTGTGTATTGTCATAGTTTCCTGGTTTTCTGATCTATGCTGCGGAGTTCTGCCTTCATCCATTCCACTATTCCTGCGCTGTATCTGATTACTGGCACTGCCCATGCGTTTATGGCTTTTATCATATTTCCGGCGTTGAGTTTTGACTTGAGTATCGCCTTAAGTCTCTGCATATATTCTTTCCTGATCGTGTCCTTCATCTCTTGGTGTTTTATATCTCCTCCTTCCATTATTCCCAGGTATTTGTATCCTGTCTCATCTATGTGTTTGATGTTGCTCCCATCTGGTAGCTTTATCCCTTCAGTTCTCGTTACTTTGCCTTTTTGTATGTTGACTAAGGCGCATTTTTCTATTCCAAACTCCATCCTGATGTCCCCAGATACAATCCTTACAGTCTGGATTAGGGTATCTATTTCCTTGATGCTCTTACCATACAGCTTGATGTCGTCCATGAACATCAGATGGTTGATTCTGTTGCCTCTTTTCTTGAGTTGGTACCCGGCATCCATCTTCTGTAGTACTTTTGTCATGGGAATCATGGCTACTACGGAAGAAAGTAGTGGGGACAGTGAGTCGCCCTGGAAGATCCCTCTCCTGATATTAACCTCTGCTAGTCTTATTCCAGAGCTTGTAAGTATTGTATTCCAGTTGCGCATTGTATTTTTGAGGAAGCTGATGGTATTTTCCTCTGCCCCATATATTTTCAGGCATTCTATTAGCCATGTGTGTGGTATGTCGAAGGCTTTCTTATAGTCTATCCATGCCATGCTTAGGTTGGTTTTCCTTCTCCTACTGTTCTTCATTACCATTTTGTCTATCAGGAGCTGGTCTTTTGTGCCCCTACACTTCCTTCTGCAGCCTTTCTGTTGGTGGGGGATGGTGTTTGTCTCCTCGAGGTAGTTGTATAGCCTTTCACTGATGATACCTGTTAGTAACTTCCACATTATTGGTAGGCAGGTGATAGGCCTGTAGTTACTGGCTATATTTCCCTTACTCTTGTCTTTTTGTACTAAGGATGTTCTTCCTGTGGTCATCCATTTGGGTGCTTGGTGATTTGAGATACAATGCTGGAGTTGTTTCTGCTATTCGTGGGTGTAGGGCCTTGAAGTTTTTCGAGCCAGTATCCATGGACTTCATCGGGACCTGGGGCTTTCCAGTTTGGCATTTTCTTTTAGTTGGTGTCTGACTGTGTCTGTCGTGATGTCTGGTGAATCTTTGTTTTATTTCTCCCTGTTTTTCCTTCTCTTCCTTGACTTCCTGGAGCCATGTTGCATGTTTGTTGTGTGATACCGGATTGCTCCATATGTTTTCCCAGAGTCTCTTACTTGGTTCGGCTTCAGGAATTTCTGGGTGGTTGTCTTCCCCTCTTAGTTGGCTGTATAGTCTTTTCTGGTTGGTTCCGAATAGTTTGTTCTGTTGGTATCCCATATTCCTGTTCATGTACCGTTGGATCTTATGTGCTTGGCCTTAAGCCTCTGTTTTACATCTTCTATTGTGTTGTTTAATTTAATCCCCTCTCTTGTACTTTGTATTTCTCGTTGAGTTCCTCCCTTGTTTTCTTGCTTCTTAGCCTTTTTTCTGCCATCTCTTTCAGTTTACTCAAGTCAGATCTCATCACCATGATTTGCTTTTCCAGGCGCCTTTTCCAAGGAGGTTGCTGTTTTGGTTTCTGTTGGGTTGGTTGTGCTGGTGGTGTTGGTGTTCGAATTCCCATCAGTTCTGCTACTAATCTTGCTCCTGCATATGTCAAGTTATTTGTTTCTGTGATACTGGTGGTCTGTATTATGCCAGTATTTCATTGACCTCACTTGTTTTCTCCCTTAATTTCTTGGTGTTGTAGGCTTTCATGGAGGGGATCTTTGTTCTCTCTGTATCTGGCTCCATCCATTGTCTAATCTTTTCTACTCATTCCGTCCTCTCTGTTACTTCGTAGGTGTTTCTTCGTGTGTCGTTGTTTGATACCTCATCCTCCCTGTCGTCTTCTGTGGCATCGTCTCTCAGTTCGTCTTCGTGTAATTCGTTGTCGTGTGACATTTCCCTTTCCAGTTCTTCTCTTTCTGTTGGGGAGAGCCAGTTCTTTTTCTTTATGTTCCTTTACTTGTCTGCCAGCCTCTGCGCGTGTTGGGGGGTGTTATTCCTCTCATTTCCAGATGTTGACCAATCTTCTTCTATATCCTCTCTCCGTCGGGTTGCTTCTGATGTAGCATCTCCATATTTCCTTATTTTCTTCTCTGTCCATTTCTCCTTTTTGCCTCTGTAGCTCCAATCTCAGGCTGTTGATTATTGTCGTTGTGTGATCAGTTGCTGGATGACGACCTCCAAGTACCTGACCGTCTTCCCCTTCAATTGGGTTGAATACCTGGTTGCCGGGACGAAGCTACTCTGTTGCCCAGAGGTTCCATTTACGTCGTTTGCTCGTTTAATCCTTCATTTCTTTCCATCATTGCTGAGTTTTTGCTATTTAACCCATAGCTGGAGGGGGGCCCTACCCCATCAGGGATAGGTACTCATTTACAGCATAAAACACATGGGCAGTGCCAGTAATCAGATACAGCGCCAAAAAGGAGGAATAGTGAATGGACGAGGCAGACTCTCCGCACATAGATCAGAAACAGGAACATATGACAATACACAAAGCACTACACCCAAGAGCAAATACGGGACAGACTATACATAACACAAAGAAGGAGGGAGAGGACTACTAAGTATAGAGGACTGCGTCAACATCGAAACAGAGCACTGGGGCAATATCTGAAAAACCAGTGAAGACGAGTGGCTAAGAGTGCATGGGAAGAAGGACTAATAAAAGTAGACGAAGACCCAGAAATATACAGAGACAGGAGAAAGACAGACAGAAAAGAGGCTGGCACAACAAACCAATGCCAACGGACAATACATGAGACAGACTAAGAACTAAGCCAGCGATGACAATTGGCAATGCTACAGAGGGAGAGCTAAAGAGAAACTGAAGGAATGATAACAGCGGCACAAGATCAGGCACCCTAAGAACCGATATGTTCAAAGTATGATAGACGGAAATAACATCTCTCCCATATGTAGGAAGTGCAATACGAAAAATGAAACCATAAACCACATAGCAAGTGAATGCCCGGCACTTGCACAGAACCAGTACAAAAGAGGCATGATTCAGTGGCAAAAGCCCTCCACTGGAGCCTGTGCAAGAAACATCAGCTACCTTGCAGTAATAAGTGTACGAGCACCAACCTGAAGGAGTGATAGAAAACGATCAGGCAAAGATCCTCTGGGACTATGGTATCAGAACGGATAGGGTGATACGTGCAAACAGACCAGACGTCACGTTGATTGACAAAGTCAAGAAGAAAGTATCACTCATTGATGTCGCAATACCATGGGACACCAGAGTTGAAGAGAAAGAGAGGGAAAAAAATGGATAAGTATCAAGATCTGAAAATAGAAATAAGAAGGATATGGGATATGCCAGTGAAATCGTGCCCATAATCATAGGAGCACTAGGCACGATCCCAAGATCCCTGAAAAGGAATCTAGAAAAACTAGAGGCTGAAGTAGCTCCAGGACTCATGCAGAAGAGTGTGATCCTGAAACGGCACACATAGTAAGAAAAGTGATGGACTCCTAAGGAGGCAGGATGCAACCCGGACCCCACACTATAAATACCACCCAGTCGAATTGGAGGACTGTGATAGAGCAAAAAAAAAAAAAAAAAAAATAAAAAAAAAAATAATAATAATAATAATAATAGCACAGAGTATGACAAAAGATCATATAAACAGAACATCTCTGAAATAAATATTCAAATACATCCAGCCACACTTTGGCCAAAATAAAGAAAAGGCTTACCCATTCAGCCACAGATTGCACCACACTATATAAAAAACACTTTGCAGAAGCCATCCTGGCTCTGCCTCCTCTCTGTAATGGTCTCCCCATCTTGGTAAGCCTACATTCTCATATGTAGGGGGAAAAGGCTCGCATGTACGAATTCACACACAATGTTCACTTCCATGAACTGCTTGAATCCAGTTCTCAAAGTCACCTCTGCGCTCATAGCGACAGGACGAGGCACTGATTTGCTAAGACAGCAATCTTGATCACACCACTCAAAAAGACATGTCAGCTTTCCTAAGCTCGTCACTCGAACACTCTGTCTCCAGGGAAGTTAAATGATGAGTCTCTGCATTCCAAGAAACGTCATAGCATATCACATTATATATTATCAATCATATTATCTTAGCAAAATCCCCTTTTATGTAACATATTTGATACAAAAGCTTATCCTAAGCCTGCCTCCGAATGTGTTAATGCAAGACGTGAAGTGTGCGGCCTTTGGATGGTAATATAAATGATCCTGATCCAGAATCTATAACATTAAATATATAGAAAATATATTTTTTGGATGAGAAACGAGGTTATCCAATATCTGACCTTAGGAGGAACAGATGGAAAATTACTAGTCTGCTTTGCTCTGTTTGAGGGAATAAAGGAATGGTAGTTTTGAAAAAAAAAAAAAAAAAGGGTTGGGGTTTACTCGCGCGAGAGCACGTCTGTTTGTTTTTATGTATGTGTGCCCGTTTGTCTGTATGTTTTTTTCTGCTTTACAGTTCGAGATTTTTTTCTTCACTACAGCTAAGCTTTAGAATTATTTCAGCGTTTATTTTCCATTTTTTTTTATTTCTCTCTTTAAGTAAAGGAACCACAGTATTTTAATTTTCCTTAGTATTTTTATTTAATTTCAAGTCTCTCTCTCTCTCTCTCTCTCTCTCTCTCTCTCTCTCTCTCTCTCTCTCTCTCTCCAAGTAAATGGACCACAGTATTTCATTTTCCCTAGTGCTTTTATATCATAATTCTAAATGTAAAAGTGAAATATAGAAAGTTCCCTCAAAGAAATGTAGCCTTATTTGTCAGACGAACTTATTTTACCAATAACTTCAGTCTAAGGTATTTTCTGCATGAGCAAATGATGTAATATTCGCGAAAATAATGACTAATTAGGCAATCTTGTGTCACATACTTAATATCTATAATATCTTCTAATGAGTCATTACTGTCATTATAGGCGTGACCAGGAACAATTTTTCGTTGAACTTGGCTCATTGGATCAACATCGTAATACCGAATAAAGTAATTTCTTCAAATAATGGCATTAACAAATACAATAACTAATAATTGAAATCATTATAATTACCGTTGCTACTTCACTTGACGTTTCAGTAACAAAGATAAAAGTGGACGCGCCTAGTTAAATTAATTAAGTGCAAATTGGAAGATTTCCAAAGGAGTCGATGCCGCCACTAGAGACGGAGAGAGAGCGTCCTCCTGCCAGCGTCCGAACAGAGGCATCGCGTCGCCGCAATGAATCTTTCGCTTTGGAAAAAGCGACGCAGTTTTCAGAGATTTCTTTATTAGGACTTTGACAGGAAGCAGCCAAGTTAAACATAACGATTATGTGCCTCTCGGTTCCGCTGTTATTCTCCGGCGGCAGACAAGGCTTGAAAGAGAGCACTTTCCCCCCTTAACCTTTCGCGCCTCTCTCTCTCTCTCTCTCTCTCTCTCTCTCTCTCTCTCTCGTCTCTATCATTGCTTAGAAATTTCAGACATTTTTGTATTTCAGAAAATGGAAAATATTTTGTGCGCCTTTGAATGTCCAAAAGTTAACTGATCCATTTTTCTTGTCCGAAAGTATTAATAACCTCATCCCCACACCCCCGCAAAAAAAGATCTCATTGTCCTACACTCCCCACCGCATCTTATTCACTGATTCACAGCAGAGCATAGTATGTTTCAGGCGTTGGCCTCATAATTAAGGGTTTTCTGTTCAAATGCGCTTATAATAAAGTATATTGCAATATTATTTCGCACAACTCACTCGGTATTGATGTAAAACATATTTTGCGCCACTTCGACTGATCATGTCACCTTAAGGAGCCTCTGTGGAGGCAATTTTGCTCAAAATCTTTGCTTGGCGGTGAGAAGCTGGAATACGGCAGAGAGAGAGAGAGAGAGAGAGAGAGAGAGAGAGAGAGAGAGAGAGAGAGACGGTCTTTTCATGTTCGTCTTTGTTTTTTTTTTATTTTTAATATCCGAAAACATTCCTCCAATATGGCTTCAAAGAGTTTCTGGCCTACTTCTTCCTCGACTCAGATCTCTGAAGCTCTGAGACAATTCGGGTTTTCTTTAGGTTCCTTTTTGGGTTTTCTTTGGGTTCATTTTTGGGTTTTCTTTGGGTTCCTCTCTGAGTTTTCTTTCGGTTCCCCTCTGTTTTTTTTATGAGTCTATAGTATAAAGGGTAAACCATCGCATAAAAGCTGAACGCAATGCCATACATCTTGCATCGGAAGCCATTGAATCTTACGACTTGTATACGTCCAATATGGCCGTGACTGTCGACCCAGTCCCGTCTAAGAAACTACCGTAATTCTTAAAATTTCCTGTTGAGTTACGCAACGAGACAACCAGGTGACTGCGAGAAAGCGTCAGGGGACAGAGTAGGATATTTACGAAGATCCCCACAAAGAGAATTTGCATGATTGCATCCCAAGTTTGCTGCAAATGCCGATGAGATTTTCCCATATTCGGACGACCGGAGATTCTGAGACTCTTTAGGGAGATACTTCGTGGTGGAGAGAGAGAGAGAGTTATGCTAAAAGGATATAATAGGTGAAAACAAATATATTGTGGTACACCAAAGAGAGAGAGGAGAGAGAGAGAGAGAGAGAGACCTTACCTTACACCTTACATACCTTACAGTTCGTTCGGGTTGCCCCAGGTCCCTCAGTGTGAGGCACCTCTAATGTCTACCAGAGAGTTGCTAGTACATCTTCCGGTATATTTTGCATCTTCCAATCTTGGATGGTCTGGGATGCAGTTTAGATATTTGTCGAGCTTATTCTTAAACACATCTACGCTCACTCCTGATATATTCCTCAGATGAGCTGGCAACGCATTGAATAGACGCTGCATTATCGATGCTGGTGCGTAGTGGATTAATGTCCTGTGTGCTTTCCTTATTTTTCCTGGTATTGTTTTGGGCACTATTAATCTACCTCTGCTTGCTCTTTCTGATATTTTTAGTTCCATGATATTTTCTGTTATTCCTTCTCTCTGTTTCCATGCCTGAATTATCATGTAGCGTTCTCTTCTCCTTTCTAGACTATATAATTTTAATGATTGTAGTCTTTCCCAGTAGTCAAGGTCCTTAACTTCTTCTATTCTAGCTGTAAAGGACCTTTGTACACTCTCTATTTGTGCAATATCCTTTTGATAGTGTGGGTACCATATCATATTGCAATATTCAAGTGGACTACGAACATATGTTTTATAAAGCATAATCATGTGTTTCAGTTTTTCTTGTTTTGAAGTGCCGTAACAACATTCCCATTTTTTTCTTTACATTTTGCTAAAGAATTGCTATTTGATCATTGCATAACTGTTCCTATTCATCATCACACCAAGTCTTTAACTGCTTCCTTATTTGTGATTGTCTCATTATTAGGTCCCCTATATGCATATAGCTTTCCTTCTCTGTCTCCATAATTTATTGATTCAAATTTATCAGAGTTAAATACCATCCTATTTTTCTCTGCCCAATCATATTCTTTGTTAAGGTCTCTTTGTAGAGCGTTCCTATCTTCATCACAAGTAATTTCTCTACTTATTCTTGTGTCATCAGCGAAACTACTCACTACCGAATCCTTAACATTACTGTCTATGTCTTCAATCATAATAACAAACAGTATTGCAGCTAACACCGTACCTTGTGGCACACCGGATATTACCTTGGTTTCATCCGATTTCTCATCGTTTGCAATAACTATCTGTTTTTCTGTTGTGTAAAAATTCTTTTAACCATCTTCCCTACTTTATCTACGATATTGTGTTTTCTAATTTTCTTTGCTAATATATTATGGTCTACTTTGTCAAAAGCTTTTGCAAAGTCTAGATAAACCACATCTGTTTCATTTCCGCTTTTCATATTTTTGAATATGTTCTCACGGTGGACTAACAGTTGGGTTTGTGTACTTTTTCCGGGTACGTACGAAACCGTGTTGTCCTATATTAAACAAATTATTTTTTATTAAATGTTTCATAATATTTTTCTTTATTACCCTTTATTTCATACACTTCATAATAATGTGATGTTAGACTCCACAGGCCTATAATTACTTGCCCCTCAAGTCTTGATCCACTTTTGAAAGTAGGGTGATATATGCCTAATTTGTGGCTCATCATAAATCTTGCCCTGTAATCTACAACTTTGTCTTAATAATATTGCAAGTGGCTTTGCGATAGAATGAACTACTTTCTTTAAACAAAATAGCAGGGATTCCATCAGGCCCTGCAGCAGCTCCATTTTTAATTTCATTAATTGCCTGCACAATATCAGCTTCATTAATTTCTATGTCAGCTAAATAATCACTATTTTCGTCCCTTACTTCTATATCATTATCTTCATTACTATTTCTAGGGGTGAATTCTCTCTTATATCGTTCTGCCAGTATGTTGCAAATTTCCTTTTTTTTTTCATTCATTCGTTAATCTCCCTTCAATTCTCAGAGGGGCCTATTTCTATTCTTCTTTTATTCATCTTCTTCGCATAGAGTATAATAGTTTGGGGTTTTGCTTGATATTTAATAGGGTTTTTCCTTCCAATTCCCGTTTTTCATTTTCTTTTGATTGTATAATCTTTTGTTCTGCATTTTCTATCTTACTTTTTAGTTCTATAACTTTCCATGCATTTTTTTCTTTTGCAAGACCTTTTTTCCACTTTCTGATTTTCTGGAACAAGATCCTTCTGTCTCTTGGTATGCATGAATGATATTTACTTTTCTTCTTCGGTATAATATTTATCCACTATTTCTCTAATATTTTTATATAATATCTCCGTATTTACCCTTATGTCATCGCTTACGAAAATGTTATCCCAATCTTTGTTTAATTCTTCATTTATTCTGCCCATTTTTATATTTTTTACTGTAGAAAGTTGTATTTTCCAATATCCTTCCACTTTTTCATTTCTTTTTTTTGCTTATCTCTGTTTTCACTTGCTTTGGAATGAACTGTTAATTCTATGACATTATGGTCTGAAATACTCGCATTATAAACTATTATTTCTTTAACATAATTCATCTCGTTCACAAATACTAGGTCTAAAGTATTTTCCTTTCTTGTTGGCAGGTGATTTATTTGTTGAATGTTGTATTCTAGTAGCATATCTAATAGCTTTTCGAATTGCCTCTTATCTTCTGCACTACTATTACTCTCTTTTTTATATGTATAAGTACATCCACAATCCTCCATTTCGTTCTTTCCATTCTACGAAAGGAAAGTTGAAGTCACCAGATAGGAAAGAATAAGTAGTCCAGTCCTTGTGATTTCTACACATATCATCCAATTTTTTCAATTATTAAGTCAAACTCTTTAGTATTAGGAGGTCTTATATATTTACTATGTTCATTAATTTTTTCAGATTCAATTCTACCGCTATTAGTTCACATTCTGAGTTACTATATTTGTCATATATTTTTTCCTTGTTTTTTGTCTTTCCCATATATTGCGGTTCCCCCTTGATTCCTATTTTTTCTATCTGATCTATAAGTTTGGAACCCTTTTATTTGATCATCATTCCCAGGCCTCTTGGAATACCAGGTTTCACTTATATTCATTATCTATTTTCTTTTCAATTGTTGTTAGTTCTTCTAAGTACTCTATTTTTCTTTTTGAGTTACTCGTAACTAAACCCTGCGCATTCATCACTATGATGGTTTGCGTGTTTTCTCCTTCATTTAATATTGGTAGTAATAAGGATTTTCCCATGTCTCTTTCTTGTTCTGGTATGTTGTTCTTTTTTTCATTTCCAGAAATTCTGACATTAAAAAATCCAACTTTTCCATAATAATTTGATCTTCTTCATCATATTTTATTTTGGTTTTTGTTTTGTCTGAATCTGCAATTTTTCTCCGTTTTTTCCGTTCTGCAATATCCTCTTGCATAATAAATACAGTTTATTATCCCTTGAGTAGAATTTTGGAGCTGATGCATTGAAATTTTTTGCTGACAACTCTGCATATCTCATTGGTGGTTTGCTTTTCTCTTTTACCTGATATTCTTGATTTCTCTCTTTATTTGTTTCTTTCTTATTTGTATTTTTATTACTTGGTTGGTTATTTATTTGATTATGATTCATGGCTACAGGGTGCATATATTTGCATTTTTTGTCGAACTTACATCCTTTTCCTTCTTTTAGGTTTTTGCATATTTTTGGATGCAGATCTCTGCAATCATCCCCATATCCATCTAGGTATGCACATTTACCATATATTTCATAGTTGTGACATACCTTAGGATGTTTGTAGTAACATCTTTCTCCAAATCTGCAATTCCCTCTTTTCAAAAGGTTGCAGATTTGTCTTTCTTGTCTATTTTTTCCTCTTTCCCGTCATTGTGTAGATCTGGGTAGAGCCTCTTCGGGATTTGCTTTTCTGTTTGCCATACCGTAATTTATTTCTTGTCGTAGGTATGCTGCTTTATTGCCTCATATGTAGTATCAATGAGAATATCTCTGCATCCATACTTTTATCTTGTTCTTTGTTTTCCTTATTTTTTTCTGTCATTTCATTTTTGTTTACTTCTCTTCCGTTTTCCTCTTCTTCTTCTTCTTCTTCCTCCTTCTCTTCTTCTTCTTATCCTCAACTATTTGTACATTCAATCTTGATTTAATAACATTGTCTATCCATGATAGACATGTTGAACAAAATTCTTGTATCTTTTCTCATATCTTGCATTAACCTCAGCACACTGTGGATGGGTCGGAATGTTTTGCATGCAGCAACATTTTCTTGATTAGGTTTTGTGATTGACTATGCTATAAACCCAAACCTTACACAGTTTGCATGCTTTTGGCATTCTTTTTCCTAATGCGTCAATTGGAGGTATTCACAAGATTCACCCCTTATTCATTTTCTTTGTCGGGACAAAAATATGTTGGTTTATGTATATTTTCTTTATGAGTCTCTTGACCACTTGGATTTTTATTTGGAACTTCTTCAATTATTTTCAAGATGATTTTTCATTAGATTTGTTCCAGTTTGAAGGATTATATCCTTCTAATATATCTATGAATGCTTTTGTATCTTTTTGGTTAGGACTGTTGCTGATTTCATAGATGAGAAATGCCAGTTCCCTTCCTGCTACCTCATCGTATTGCGAATCCGCCAAGCAAGCTAAATTACGCCATCTCTTCCCGCAGTTGGAACTTACTGCCATCTTGTTCTGATTTACAGCATTACACTTGATAAACTAACTTAGAAGACGCTTTATCCTACTATTTTCACACTAATCTTATCACCGATAGTTCACGAACACTTCTAGATATTTCTCAAATTCTAGTCGTATGTTAAACTTGTGATATCTGTTGATTAATCTGACTTCACGCGGGAACGTCTCACCAAGCAAGATGGCTACTACGAGAGAGAGAGAGAGAGAGAGACAGAGAGAGAGACAGAGAGATGCTAAAAGGATACAGTAGGTAAAAACAAATATGTAGTGGTACACTAACGAGAGAGAGAGAGAGAGAGAGAGAGAGAGAGAGAGAGAGAGAGAGAGAGAGAGAGAGAGTTTCTGACGTCACAAAGAAACATGAGGTAGACCCACCTGAAGGACAGAAAAATAAAACAATGGAAAATGAATAGTGAAACATTTTAAATATCTCGGCAGAAGTGAGAAAAGTCCCTCGAACTATAAAACGGAAACCGCACATATACACAAACAAACAAACGAGCACCCGCGCTAGCAACCCTCCCCTCCCCCACCCCAACCAACCCCCACCCCTCCACTTTTTTTTTTCTTTTTTTATAACTATCATTCCTTTATTCCTTTATTTCCTTATAACAGAACTAAGCAAACAAGTATATTTTTTCATGTATTCCTCCTTAGGTCACATATTAAATAACTTCGTTTCTCATCCAAACAATATATCTTATATATTTTTTCTTAATATTATTGAGTCCGGATCAAGATCCCCCTCAGAGGCAGACTTAAGATAAGCTTTTGTATCAAATACGAGTATAAAAGTTTTTTTGTTTTGTTTTGTTCAGAATCTCTCAATATCTCGCAAAGATTTCCTCAGAGTAAATTGTGGGATCATCCATCAACAAGAGCTCGCTTATTCCCTCGTATTAATCTCAGTGAAAGTCATGGCTGCATTTATTCACCTTCGATATTATTCACCTGATATTTTCCTTGACATCTGCTCCCGTCAGGTCTCCTGTCAGCTTCAGTGATGTCATCGAAGTAATCCTCTTTTACGCCCATTATCAGCATCACACGAAGCAACGCCAGCATTGCTTGTGGCGTCGAGAAGTGATAGATTGATTAATAATGTGTTATTGGTGTATTGATATATTAATATATAATTAACCTACAACGAAAAAATCGATAATTTTAATATTTTCTTTCAGATAATCTTTCCACTATTATTATTATTATTATTATTATTATTATTATTATTATTATTATTATTATTATTATTATTATTGTATTTTCTGACGTTCGTATATCTTGGGAGTAAACCCTCTTTTAAACAAGTCTTGTTGAAAAGGATTGCTGCATCAGCTCCATTAAATTTTTGTATAGAGTTCTCTTATTTTCCCTTATTTTAAGGATTTCTCGATGTTTGCTGAAAACTGGCAAGCAACGTTGCCAAAGGGGATCGTCAAATCCAGTGTAGTCATATTGAATTATCTTTATTACTGCTAGATACATATATTACTGCTACAAAGTCTCTCGTCTTCTCTCATCTCTCGTCTCTTCTCTCTCTCTCTCTCGCTCTCTGACGTTTCGCCCAGATCTGCCAGGGCATGGTCACAGCGATGGTTGCTGGAGGACTGAATCTTAGTGTTGTTGTTTGTTGTTTTTAATTAAGCTGACCTTGTGTCAGCACGGGCTCTTGCTCACGTAACAATCTTGGTGAATCTTAGTGGTGAGGCCTTCGCTATATATCATGGTCGTGCGGGCGCTCACGGATGCTCCATCAGGACCCGGAGGGTGCTCGACTTTTCATTGGCTGGCGGCCAGGCGTCGGAAACTCTCAAGGCGCGTTGACCTTCTCAGGTGTGTTACGTCACCTAGAGCCGGGTTTTCATTGGCTGCGACTGTGGTGACGTAAATCCTGGTATTACTACCAACCTCTTCGATATTGGTCCCGTCCTGGGCGCTGTCTTCCTTACACAGGTGGGCAGCAGGAAGGGTTCCTGTGTCGTATTAAGGAAGGGTGTTTGCTCAAGGATGAATAACGCCTCAAGGAGGTGTAGGCGTCGCTGATCGGGGGCTCTTCCAATTATCTCTGTGTTTTTTACGATATCCTCCCGCACAACAAGCTGTTGGTGGGCGGTGAGGGCGTGGTGTTTTATGGCACCGTTCTGGGCGTGACAGGAGATCCTCTTAGATAGTCATAACGTTGTCATACCAATATAAACTCCAGGACATCCTTGGATAGGGCATGTGTACCGGTAGACGACGTTATTCTACTTCAGGGGGTCTCCTCCCCCCCGCAGGCAGGTGGTGGGTTTTAATTTTTCTCCATAACCAGGACAGATAAAACGGCCGCCTTTGTACTTATCAAGACTGAGGAATATTTCGAGAAGCTAGACGATATCTTAGTAGATACCTCTAAATTCGAGAGATTGACCAGAAACCCCACCGAAGACATCAAACGAGAAGCTAACCGCATCATCACTGCAGTTAACGCTACAACGAATGCATTTCACCTCCCGCCCATCCAAGGAGATTACAGCTTGGGGTATCTTTACGGAAATGTGAAAACGCACAAGACAGGTGACCCCTTATGCCCCATCATCACCCAGACACCTGCACCGCCCTACGATTTGGCAAAACGCCTTAACAAAATCCTGATGCCGTATACCCCCTCCAAATTTTGTCTTCTTCGACGGAGTTCCTGGAGAAAATCCGGGATTCCCCTGGCGACGACACTATGGCGTCCCTCGACGTGGAGTCCCTGTTTACCAACGCCCCCGTCGATGAAACAATAGGCATCATTTTGGAAAAGGTCTACAGAAACCCTGACAAGCAACCTCCGAACATCCCGGAAGAATCGCTTAAGACACTCCTAGACATCTGTACGAAGAGAGCCCCCTTCACCACCCACAGAAGACAGATGTTTCGTCAGAAAGACAGCGTGGCAATGGGGTCTCCCTTGGGCGTCCTCTTTGCCAACTTTTACATGGGTACCGTTGAAGAGCCGGTTTTTTCGCAGCACCGATGTCCATGTCCCCGGACGTATGCCAGATACATCGATGACATATTTGTTCAAACTGACTCCGAGGAAGAGGTTGAAGTCCTTCGCCAGCAGTTCCTGCACAACAGCGCCCTTAATTTCACAATTGAATTCAGCAGCGAAGATCGGCTCCCCTTCCTCGACGTTCTAATTACGAAGAGTACCCCGAAGATGACCACCACCGTCTACACCAAATCTACCAACATGGGACTTTGCTTAAATGGAGAGAGTGAGTGTCCTGCTAGGTTCAAGACCACCACTGTCAGGGCCTTCGTGAAGAGGGCCTTAACGCACTGTTCAGCGTGGCAGGACACCCACGCAGAACTGGACCGAGCCTCACAAATGATGATTAACAACGGTTACTCCAACAAACTGATCAACAGGGAGATCAGAACAGCCTTAAACAAATGGTACATGGAAGACGGAGAGAATAAAGAGAATCCCCCTTCCGAGGATATACGTATTTTCTACAAGTCCTTCATGCACCACGGATACAAAGAAGAGGAGAGATGCCTCAAGAAGATTGTGGAAGAGAACGTCACCCCCGTGGAGGAAGGGAAGAGGCTCTCTCTCATAATCTATTATAAGAACAGGAGAACTAGGGACCTGGTTATGAGAAATAACCCCACCCCGCATGCAGGAGACCCCTGAAGCAGAAGAACGGCGTCTACCGGTACACATGCCCTATCCAAGGATGTCCTGGAGTTTATATCGGTTTGACAACGTTACGACTACCTAAGAGGATCTCCTGTCACGCCCAGAACGGTGCCATAAAACACCACGCCCTCACCGCCTACCAACAGCACGTCGTGCAAGAGAATATCATAAAAAACACAGAGATAATTGGAAGAGCCCCCGATCAGCGACGCCTACGCCTCCTTGAGGCGTTATTCATCTTGAGCAAAAACCCTTCCTTAATACGACGACAGGAACCCTTCCTGTTGCCCACCTGTGTAAGGAAGACCCAGCCCCCCCCCCCCCCCCCCCCCCCCCCCCCGACGATAGCACCAGCGCCCAGGACGGGACCAATATCGAAGAGGTTGGTAGAAATACCAGGAGTTACATCACCACGGTCGCAGCCAATGAAAACCCGGCTCCAGGTGACGCAACACACCTGAGAAGGTCAACGCGCCTCGAGAGTTCCCGACGCCTGGCCGCCAGCCAATGAAAAGTCGAGCACCCTCCCGGTCCTGAAGGAGCATCCGTGATCACCCGCACGACCATGATATATAGCGAAGGACTCACCACGCATATACAGGCTGCTCTATGAGCAAGAGCCCGTGCTGGCACAAGGCCAGCTTAATCTTAAACAACAACCACGCTGCTCTGTGAGCAAGAGCCCGTGCTGACACAAGGTCAGCTTAATCAAAATCAACAACAACACTAAGATTCAGTCCTTCAGCAACCATCGCTGTGACCATGCCCTGGCAGATCTGGGCGAAACGTCAGAGAGATGAGAGAAGAGAGAAAAGAGGAACACCAGCGAGAAAGACGAGAGAAAAGACACCGAGAGAGAGATATTGAGGAGAGGAGCCAGAGAGAGAGAGAGTTGAGAGAAAAACTGTAGCAGTAAATATATGTATATAGCAGTAATAAAGATAATTCAATATGACTACACTGGATTTGACGATCCCCTTTGGCACGTTGCTTGCCAGTTTCAGCAACATTGAGAAATCCTTAATAAGGAAAATAGAGAAGACTCTATACAAAATTAATGGAGCTGATGCAGCAATCCTTTTCAACAAGACTTATTGTATTTTCTGTTACCTTCAACCATTTCAGGAACTGCTAATTGGATTGGATTCCGGAACGCTCAGTCGACGAGAAAACAAATATATTTTATTTGACTTTTGGGAGAAAAACTTTTATTGTTAAAGGATGCCTCTCTCTCTCTCTCTCTCTCTCTCTCTCTCTCTCTGAAAAAATGCTTGTTCATAAATCATGAGCTGTAAAGGATATGTCTGAGGCGATCATGTCCTTGTACCTTTTTGTAGATCCGATAATAATAATAATGTAACAGAAATATAATGTGATGAATGAAGTACCTAGTGGTTATACCTCTTTGGTGGTCGGTCGCAATCAGAATTTGATAAAAAGGGCGGCAGGGTGCTGGAATCTCTATCCCAAAAATAATCTTGCTGACATCCCGGAAGGATAATACAGGACGAATTACTTTGTTGGGATAGATGCTAAAATTGCCACTTAGCCTTTTGTTTGTTGAGTGTGTGTGTGTGTGTGTGTGTTTCTTTCAGAGTTAGAGGCAATAGTGACAGTATATGTAAACCACAGCGACTGGCAAGTCTTCCAGTTTGTCTCCCATGGGCGTTAGTGACAGTCAAAATAAACTGCAGAGTCTGCTAAAAGTATTTCAGTTACCTCATGAGAGAATTGAGTGGCAGAAGTCACTGTGTCAGGAATCTTTCTCTTCATTTTGTTTAGTACACTTTGCTCTTGACCAGGAATGATCTACAGCTATCCGGGCATGAATGTTTGTCTTTTATTGAGGTCAAGAGTATCTGCTTATATCTGATGGCCAGGTTTCGTGAGTAGTTTCCTCAATCTGAATCTGTCTACCGGTGGACGAAATTAAAGGTAGTCCTTCCAAACTCTTAGTCTTGGAAAAAGACTTTAGACGGCTTGAAACCTCGGATAAAATTCCACTTGTCAGACACTATCGCATGAAATATATTCGTTTCTGTCGGATTCCTGCACTACAGAATAAATATATTTTATTTTTCCAAACATCAAGAATTATTTGAACTCTCTCCCTGACACTTATCCGTCCTTCTTCTCACCCTCTTCTTCTTCTTCTTCTTCTTCTTTTTCTTCTTCTTCTTAGAAGAAATCTGAAGAGAAGTTCTGTTGTCTGAATGGGAAGGATTTTCCGGACATCACCTAAAAGACGACAGAGGAGGAGTTATGTGCTTCCTTTTCCAGTCTCCTTTATCCGGATTTTTATTTATCCTTTTGTATCCTTTGTTTTGGCTGTCCAGGTTTCAGGGTTTTCTTGCAATATCTTTCTTTCAGCTGCTCTAACTTTAACCCTTTTATTTTTTTACTTTTGCCGGATCCAAAAATAGCGTTCTTTATTTTTTTGCTTACTTTCTTAATCCTTGAAATAAATAAGAATATCTGAAAATTTTCTTTCATTGTATTTATTTACTTTACAGTAGAGTATATATTCCTCTGTTTCTTTTATTTATCAAAGTCTTTTCATTTTCTTAGTCCTAACATTAAATTCGTAATTGGAATACTTTCATTTCCCGTCATGATTCAGCTTCTTCAAAAGAGGTGACCTTCTTATGCCAAATGTTAACTGGGATGATTATGATGATGCTGATAATGATTAAGTATAATGAAGGTTTTTAAGGAAGGGCGGACAAATTTTTTGTCTTTATTATTGGTATGCGAGATGTACTACCCATTTACTTTGTGTGTGTGTGTGTGTGTGTGTGTATGTGTGTGATTCTGAGTTTAGTGACTAGGTTTGAACAGATGTAGATTAATCTCAAAGAGCACAGTTACTTGTTGCCTCCCCCGTAGATCGATTCCGTGAGACACAGAATAAAGGAAGATTTGACAATTCGTCGCCCAGCCATTTTCTGTTTAATAGGAGCAGGATTTTCCGGCTTTTGTGATAGAAAACATGAATGCCATCCTTTTGTCCTTTATTAGTATTCTTATATTATCACTACTATTATCATTACGATTATTATACTTATATATATATATATATATATAGATATTATATATATTAATATATATATATATATATATATATATATATATATATATATAGTTCAAATTATATAAGCATAGTTGATGCAAATTTAGAAAAATAATAAAATCATCGCACGAAAGATCGAAAACAAAGGGGAACCCAAACTGGAGAGAGAGAAAAAAAAGGGGATCTCGGTTTTTGGAAAACTCAGGCAATGAGGACAGAGGGAGTAAGGAGGCGAGAAGTTCTTTGAAGTTGTATTGGGAGGAAGTTTTCAAGACCTTCTAACACAGTGGGAAGTTAAGACTTTCTCTCTCTCTCTCTCTCTCTCTCTCTCTCTCTCTCTCTCTCTCTCTCTCTTTCTCACGAAACTAAGCTCGCTCCTTCTCTCCCTGCCTCTCTCGTAGTAGCCATCTTGCTTGGTGAGACGTCCAGCGTGAAGTCAGATTAATCAACAGATATCACAAGTTTAACATAACGACTAGAATTTGAGAAATATCTAGAAGTGTTCGTGAACTATCGGTGATAAGATTAGTGTGAAAATAGTAGGATAAAGCGTCTTCTAAGTTAGTTATCAAGTGTAATACTATAAAGCAGAACAAGATGGCAGTAAGTTCCAACTGCGGGAAGAGGTGGCGTAATTTGGCGTGTTTAGCAGATTCGCAATACGATGAGGTAGCAGGAAGGGAACTGGCATTTTCTCATCTATGAAATCAGCAACAGTCCTAACCAAAAAGATACAAAAGCATTCATAGATATATTAGAAGGATATAATCCTTCAAACTGGAACAAATCTAATGAAAACATCTTGAAAATAATTGAAGAAGTTCCAAATAAAATCCAAGTGGTCAAGAGACTCATAAAGAAAATATACATAAACCAACATATTCCGACAAAGAAAATGAATAAGGTGAATCTTGTGAATATCCTAATTGATGCATTAGGAAAAAGAATGCCAAAAGCATGCAAACTGTGTAAGGTTTGGTATAGCATAGTCAATCCACAAAACCTAATCAGAAAATGTGCTGCTGCAACATTCCGACCCATCCACAGTGTGCTGAGTAATACAAGATTTGAGAAAAGATACAAGAATTTTTTGTTCAACATGTCTATCATGGATAGACAATGTTATTAAATCAAGATTGAATGTACAAATAGTTGAGGATGAGAAGAAGAGGAAGAGAAGAAGAAGAAGAAAAAGAAGAAGAGGAAAACGGAAGAGAAGTAAACAAAAATGAAATGACAGAAAAAAATAAGGAAAAACAAAGAACAAGATAAAAGTATGGATGCAGAGATACTCATTGATAATACATATGAGCCAATAAAGCAGCATACCTACGAAGAAATAAATTACGATATGACAACAGAAAGCAATCCCGAAGAGGCTCTACCCAGATCTACACAATGACGGGAAAGAGGAAAAAATAGACAAGAAAGACAAAATCTGCAACCTTTTGAAAAGAGGGAATTGCAGATTTGGAGAAAGATGTTACTACAAACATCCAAGATATGTTCAAAACTATGAAATATATGGTAAATGTGCATACTTAGATGGATATGGGGATGATTGCAGAGATCTGCATCCAAAAATATGTAAAAACCTAAAAGAAGGAAAAGGATGTAAGTTCGACAAAAAATTGCAAAGATATGCACCCTGTAGCCATGAATCATAATCAAACAAATAACTAACCAACCAAGTAATAAAATCCAAAATAAGAAAGAAAACAAATAAAGAGAGAAATCAAGAATATCAGGTAAAAGAGAAAAGCAAACCACCAATGAGATATGCAGAGGTGTCAGCAAAAAATTTCAAAGCATCAGCTCCGAAATTCTACTCAAGAGATAATAACTGTATTTATTATGCAAGAGGATATTGCAGAAACGGAGAAAAATTGCAGATTCAGACACAAAAAGAATAATTATGATGAAGGAAGATCAAATATATGGAAAGTTGGATTTTTTAATGTCAGAATTTCTGGAAATGAAAAAAAGAACAACATACCAGAACAGGAAGAGACCAATGGCAAAATCCTTATTACTACCAGTATTAAATGAAGGAGAAAAACACGCAAACCATCATAGTGATGAATGCGCAGGGTTTAGTTACGAGTAACTCAAAAAGAAAAATAGAGTACTTAGAAGAACTAACCCAAAATGAAAAGAAATAGATATAATGAATATAAGTGAAACCTGGTATTCCCAAGAGACTGGGGAATGATGATCAAATAGAAGGGTTCCAAACTTATAGATCAGATAGAAAAAAATGGAATCAAGGGGAACCGCAATATATGGGAAAGACAAAAAACAAGGAAAATATATGAGAAATATAGTAACTCAGAATGTGAACTAATAGCGGTAGAATTTGAATCTGAAAACTTGATGAACATAGTAATATATAGACCTCCCTATACTAAAGAGTTTGACTTAATAATGAAAAATTGGATGATATATGTAGAAATCACAAGGACTGACTATTCTCCTATTTGGTGACTTCAACTTTCCTTTCGTAGAATGGAAAGAAACGAATAGGAGATTGTGGTTGTACTTATACATATAAAAAAGAGAGTAATAGTAGTGCAGAAGATAAGAGGCAATTTGAAAAGCTATTAGATATGCTACTAGAATACAACATTCAACAAATAAATCACCTGCCAACAGAAAGGAAAATACTTTAGACCTAGTATTTGTGAACGAGATGAATTATGTTAAAGAAAATAATAGTTTATAATGCGAGTATTTCAGACCATAATGTCATAGAATTAACAGTTCATTCCAAGCAAGTGAAAATAGAGAAATAAGCAGAAATGAAAAAGTGGGAAGGATATGGAAAATACAACTTCTACAGTAAAAACTATAAAATGGTCAGAATTAATGAAGAATTAAACAAAGATTGGGATAACATTTTCGTAAGTGATGACATAAGGGTAAATACGGAGATATTATATAAATATTGGAGAAAATAGTGGAAAAATATATACGAGAAGAAAAGTAAACATCATTCATGCCATACCAAGAGACAGAAGGATCTTGTTCCAGAAAATCAGAAATGGGAAAAAAGGTCTTGCAAAAGAAAAAAATGCATGGAAAGTTATAGAACTAAAAAGTAAGATAGAAAATGCAGAACAAAGATTATACAATCAAAAGAAAATGAAAAAACGGGACTTGGAAGAAAAAACCCTATTAAACTATCAAGCAAAACCCCAAACTATTATACTCATATGCGAAGAAGATGAAATAAAGAAGAATGAAATAGGCCCTCTGAGAATTGAAGGGAGAGATTAACGAATGAAAAAAAGGAAATTTGCAACATACTGGCAGAACGATATAGAGAATTCACCCTAGAATAGATAATGAAGATAATGATATAGAAGTAAGGGAAGAAAATAGTGAATATTTAGCTGACAATAGAAATTAATGAAGCTGATATTGTGCAGGCAATTATGAAATTAAAAATGGAGCTGCCTGCAGGGCCGGATGGAGTCCCTGCTATTTTGTTAAAGAAAGTAGTTCATTCTATCGCAAAGCACTTGCAATATTATTAAGACAAAGTGTAGATACAGGCAAGATTTATGATGAGCACAAATTAGCATATATCACCCCTACTTTCAAAAGTGGATCAGACTAGAGGCAAGTAATTATAGGCCCTGTGAGTCTAACATCACATATTATGAAAGTGTATAAGAAAGGGTAATGAAGAAAATATTATGAAACATTTAATAAAAAATAATTTGTTTTAATATAGGACAACACGGTTTCGTACCCGGAAAAGTACACAAACCCAACTGTTAGACCACCGTGAGAACATATTCAAAAATATGAAAAGCGGAAATGAAACAGATGTGGTTTATTTAGACTTTGCAAAAGCTTTTGACAAAGTAGACCATAATATATTAGCAAAGAAAATTAGAAAACACAATATCGTAGATAAAGTAGGAAGATGGTTAAAAGAATTTTTTAACACAACAGAAAACAGATAGTTATTGCAAACGATGAGAAATCGGATGAAACCAAGGTAATATCCGGTGTGCCACAAGGTACGGTGCTAGCTGCAATATTGTTTTGTTATTATGATTGAAGACATAGACAGTAATGTTAAGGATTCAGTAGTGAGTAGTTTTTTTCGCTGATGACAACAATAAGTAGAGAAATTACTTGTGATGAAGATAGGAACGCTCTACAAAGAGACTTAACAAAGTATATGATTGGGCAGAGGTAAATAGGATGGTATTTAACTCTGATAAATTTGAATCAATAAATTATGGAGACAGAGAAGGAAAGCTATATGCATATAGGGGACCTAATAATGAGACAATCACAATAAGGAAGCAGTTAAAGACCTTGGTGTGATGATGAATAGGAACATGTTATGCAATGATCAAATAGCAATTCTTTGTTGGCAAAATGTAAAGCAAAAACAATGGGAATGTTGTTACGGTACTTCAAAACAAGAAAAGCTGAACACAATGATTATGCTTTATAAAACATATGTTCGTAGTCCACTTGAATATTGCAATATGATATGGTAACCCACACTATCAAAAGGATATTGCACAAATAGAGAGTGTACAAAAGGTCCTTTACAGCTAGAATAGAGAAGTTAAGGACCTAGACTACTGGGAAAGACTACAATCCTTAAAATTATATAGTCTAGAAGGAGAAGAGAACGCTACATGATAATTCAGGCATGGAAACAGATAGAAGGAATAACAGAAAATATCATGGAACAAAAATATCAGAAAGAGCAAGCAGAGGTAGATTAATAGTGCCCAAAACTATACCAGGAAAAATAACGGAAAGCACCACAGGACATTAATCCACTACGCACCAGCATCGATAATGCAGCGTCTATTCAATGCGTTGCCAGCTCATCTGAGGAATATATCAGGAGTGAGCGTAGATGTGTTTAAGAATAAGCTCGACAAATATCTAAACTGCATCCCAGACCATCCAGATTGGAAGATGCAAAATATACCGAAGATGTACTAGCAACTCTCTGGTAGACATTAGAGGCGCCCTCACACTGAGGACCTTGGGGCAACCGAACGAACTGTA
>NC_087216.1:66773709-66783584 GCF_015104395.2 Macrobrachium nipponense
CCTTTTAAGTATTGGAATACTTTCTGTAGAGAAAGAAGTAGTATTCTGTAAATATTTTCATCTTCAGAAATTCCATACGTCTGTAAAACACAACCAGTCCACATTATCAAGTATCCAAGAAATGACCGAAGAGGTTGGAGGCCAGCTGTATTTATATTTGTGTGTGCTGGCTTCTCGAGAGTCTGGAAAATGAACGCCTGGAACAACGTGTGTTGAGCAGAGACCGGTCAGGGTCACGAGGGCGGTGCCAGACAGGAGAAGCAGGGTAATTAAAAGGTCAAGAAGCCAGCACACACATATATATGTAAATACAGCTGGTTGTCGTTAAAAGCTTTGTAACCTTCTCTTAATAAATAACTCCATTAGATACCTTCCAGTTTGTATAAGGTCCTTTTATTCTGCATGCAATATACATTCAATTCCATCAAAATACCAGTTTCAAAAGGAAAATCGCGTAAAAAAACTAAGGGACAAAATAAAATTCAGAATCAACATGAAACGACAAATAGAATTCCCTGTTGTCAGAAAGGTTTATGCTCGACACTGCAGTGGTGGTAATATGTAGATTATCATAGATACTTCATTTCAATAAAAAAAAGATTAATGTTTAATTTTAGATACGTCGATTGCTAAGGAATTATCATATTACTTCAAGTACACTATAAGCCCTTTTCCTTTTGACTATGAAAATGTTTGACATTTATAAAGTGGATGTTTGAATTTTTCATTATACGAAAGAAAGTATAGATAACAAAAACAATTATGATAAACCAGAATACTTTTCGTACTTCATTCAATCAAGGCTGTGAAAACCGAAAGGAAAAGATTCCATTTTAATATTCAGTGAAAAAGAAGGAAATCTTAAAAACAGTTTCCTTGCGTTTTATCCTCGGCCTTCATTCTGTTTTTACACCGGCCTAACTTGGAGATACGATTCAACTCAAGAATACCCGAAAGTCTATTTTATTTTTTTCTGAAAACTGATACATACTGGCATGCAAATGTTTATGCATGTTTCCTTACAGCTACTACGGCCGTTTGATTTCTTTTCCAACGGGATGCAGATTCAGTGAAGAACTCGATTTTGAAATAAGGACTTGACATATTTTGAACGTGATATCCCTAATAGGACTGCCAGATATAGCGAGGATATGGATGGAGTAATATTAATACAGGCGGGTTTAGGCCTGGTAGCAGATACCTTGGAGAGAGGGAGATGAGAGCGAGAGAGAATTTTCAGGCTAACAGACACCCATTTATTACATTTAATAGTAGAGAGAGAGAGAGAGAAGTTTCAGAACCGACAGCAAACACCCTGGTAAGAGAGAGAGCTGATATAAAAGAGAGAGAGAAAGAGGGATAGACGTCCTTGAACCCCCATTGCTTTCGGGATGTCCAAAAACTCTCCTTCACAGGATATTATCTCAGTTCCTCCTCATCTCTGGCGTTTCCTGGAACCAAGTCGCCCGATTTGGGCATCCCGTGAAACATTCCGTTGTCAGGAATGTTTCACGGAGACTGGATTCCAAAGTCGACTTTCCAGAAGCTTGAACTTGGCGAGTTTCTTGAGATTCCTCTGACGCCGTTCACTGTGTTGAGGCCAATAAAATAGAAAGGCTCCAAGACTATTTAAAAATATTGATAAAAGCCTCTGACCACGTGAGAGTTCAAAATACAAATGAGTACCCATATACAAAAACATATTAAAAGGAATTGATTATAAAAACAGTTTAAACAATATGCATAAAATAAGAAAGAATAGCACCATCTATTCTGTGTTCGCAAACAACGTCAAAAGTCACACATTCAACTCAAGTGGCCGACAGTTTGGATGTGGAGAGTCCGTCCCTTTGTCCTTGAGTGTCTGTCTGTTAGTCTGTCACACTTGTTTAGACAGCATGTCCTTTAGATTTAAAAAAGCATGACGAAGGCTTTGTCAAATAATGGCGGGTGGGTGGGGGGGGGGAATGGGGGGGGGGGCGAGGTTAGAATCCTGAATTGTTGCTGTACCTTGACTTTGAGAATTTACAGCGATGAACTTAGAAGTTTAAATGAATAGATTTTTCCACATACGATTGAATACAGAGTGCAGTTCAATGAGCTATAAGATGGTTCAGGTTGAACAGCCTCCTTGGGAAAAAATCTCTTGATTCCGTGTCAAAACTGCCTTTTTCGTCCTTCTAGCCGTGATTTAAAAGTATTAGTAATGTGTGTGTGTGTGTGTGTGTGTGTGTGTGTGTGTGTGTGTGTGTGTGTGTGTGTGTAAGCACTTAAACACTTGAACAGTTAGTCATGTATCTCAGGCTCAGTATCAGTTGAGTATTTTATCGTCATCAAAAACTTCTTTAGATCAGAGTTGTTGCACTTATGCCTATTATACCTAGAAGTTGAGCGAAAACTTCAGTAATTGATAAAATTATATGCGAGGCAGTAATCAACTTGTTTATGAGCACTTTTCCTCAGATAACTTTCTTAAAATGAGGTCAATTATTTTTATTTGAACCATTTTTTGAATAATGTTTTTAGAGTTCCTTGTTTAGGTTTAAGGTTTTAATGTCAGTGAAAAGAAAACCTTTGAAAAATCATTCTCCAAGTGGTTTAAATACGTTTTTAAGTGACTTATACTCCTTCATTTTGAATTACATATTCTGGCTGCATTGTGTTTGTTTTAAATTACATACACGTAATATATTGTAGTTTTTTAAGTTAAAAATCATCATGGCCATGTTTCATTCTGGTGTAAAACTCTGTTTATTTCATTATAACCAGTGACTTCCCGCTGCTCATTTCGTTTCATGTAGAGCTGTCAAAAATGAATTGATAATGAATAAGGATGAACGTTTTGTAGGTGTGTTTCCTGAACAGAAAGAAATAGTTATGTTTCAATAACAGTAATCCACAATTCTTCAATAACAGTAATCCACAATTCTTCAATAACAGTAATCCACAATTCTTCAATAACAGTAATCCATAATTCTTCAATAACAGTAATCCATAATTCTTCAATTACAGTAATCCACAATTCTTCAATAACAGTAATCCATAATTCTTCAATAACAGTAATCCACAATTCTTCAATAAAAGTAATCCATAATTCTTCAATAACAGTAATCCATAATTCATCAATAACAGTAAACCATAATTCTTCAATAACAGTAATCCACAATTCTTCAATAACAGTAATCCATAATTCTTCAATAACAGTAATCCATAATTCTTCAATTACAGTAATCCATAATTCTTCGATAACAGTAATCCACAATTCTTCAATAACAGTAATCCATAATTCTTCAATAACAGTAATCCATAATTCTTCAATTACAGTAATCCACAATTCTTCAATAACAGTAATCCACAATTCTTCAATAACAGTAATCCATAATTCTTCAATAACAGTAATCCACAATTCTTCAATAACAGTAATCCATAATTCTTCAATAACAGTAATCCACAATTCTTCAATAACAGTAATCCATAATTCTTCAATAACAGTAATCCATAATTCTTCAATAACAGTAAACCATAATTCTCCAATAACAGCAAAGTAGAAGTCATGTAGACTGCTGATCATCGTCACTGTTAAAAAAGGAAGCCAGGTGCCATTATTATATTCCATAACTCATTGAAGACTACGAATTCTGCAATGACTGACAGAATCGTGCAAGTCAATCTGCACTAAATAAATCCAAGTCTGAATCCTGCTACTTTGTATTCCAGCTAAGGTAAACATTAGGAAAATGGGTTAACTGAAACAGTTATCAAGTGTTACCAATTTTTTCTTGTTTAAGATGGAAACAGAGTAACAGCTTCGTACTTTCGTATTTTATTTTTCTGTCTTCCTTTTTCCTGTTTTGAGTACTTGATCAAAGTATATTGAAAATTTGGGAAGTTAATTTAAAGGAATTTTGTATTCTTTCTTTATGTATCTAAAACCAGAGTACAGATTTCTAAGCAATTAGTTAACTTCCCAAATTTTCATTATATTTTGATAAAGTCTTCAGAACAGAAAAGGGGGAATATCGAGAGATATAGATTCGGTAGCATTTATACCATTTGGATTTTCTTGATCATTCTTATCAGGGGGAGACTGAAGTGAGTGACACCAATCTCGCTGGTCCTGCGGCGTCTGGAGGAGGAGGAAAAGGAGGAGGAGGAAAAGGAGGAGGAGGAGAAGCAGTAGTATAGGGAGGGATGCTTTGGTGATCTTGTCAGGAGAGATCATGGGTGTCATTGCTTCGTCATGTATCATCGCGGTCTAATGAAAGAGTGGGAGGGGATCGAACGCTTTCTATCCAGTCGTGATGCTTCCTGGCCTGTATTCAGTAACGTGTGTTTACTTCCATTCTGTTGATGTCATTATTCTCGGCTATGGATTTGGTTCAGGTAGTTCATAGCAAACTTGGTACTGGTGCCTTGACCTGATTAGTCGCCTTTCGTGCTCGACTGCTTCCTGATTCTCTACATTGCTTATTTTCCCATTTACTATGTCTCTTCTTTCTGTATTCCCTTTTACCTCATCTTGCTTCTTCCCAATGAACAGCATATGTTTTGGAAGCTTGAAATTCAAGTCAGTGGCCCCTTTGGTGGGCTTGTTTCATTCGTCTTCGTAATAATGATGATGTTAGTTGCGTCGTTTCTGTTTTTTTTATCCTGTCGTCTAATGGCGTCAATATTCTATTACTTGAAGTGATCCTTAATATTAGCTGCACCTTTAAATTCTCTCTTTATCACACACATTTTTTTGGTTTTCTTCGGTCTTATGATATTAGCGTCCACGGGCATTACGTGAAACGAGTCCTTTTTACCTGGTATTGTGTCCAGTAAATTTCCTAGAAAGAAAAATAATGATTCCGATAATAAAACGTAAATTTGCTCTCTGCCATTGCTTTCATACAAAACGAAGTTCTCTGGCCCTGTTCACTGCAGGACCTCCCAGAAGCGATGTTCGTTTCTTTGAAGCTTCATAAATCTTGGTCGGTTCAATTACTAGGCAGATTTTCTTGTAATTGGCCCTCAATACTTTCGTCGTGTATTTCTTCAGTTACTTGGTTCTGTATATCCTCGCTGAAGACAGTTTTTATTAAGACATTAAAAAGATATCTCTGCTATCGCTTGTGGAGTGTTTTGTTGTTTAAAAAGTTTCCTCTGCTATCGCTTGTGGAGTGTTTTGTTGTTAACTCTGATTTTCAATTTAGCTGTAGATCTACAAGGCAGGATCCAGTTTATACCTCCTTTCTTTTCCAAATGGGTCACCTTCCACTCTGGAGTTTTTTAAAAACATGTTAAGCCACAAATATCCCAGTAGTATCGAATTCACACAGTCTTTGGAACAACTGGCACTCGTATGGAAATTATGCAAGGTAAGTGGGCTACTCATGAGTTAGATGTGATTTCCATTAAAAAGGCAGAAATTAAATTTTATCTCTTTTGATGGCTAAGTACATTAAGTCACTCTCTCCCATAGGCTTGAGTCCGAATCAAGATTAGAACACATCACATGTAATTTCCCTTTGGGCTTAGTTTTCTCATAATATAGTACATTCTATATTTATGTTTTTTGTTACTTATTGTTTGAAAATATATAGACATCAAGTGGAAAATTAGTGGCAAGCTAACACAGAGTACTTCATATATATTGTTACGTATATAGCAGCCTTGAGAGAGGCTAGATACGTAAACGGAAGTAATTTAGGGATTTCAAGAGGGAATTGCTTTACTTACCGTAAGCTGAAAGTTATTATTAAGTTCTTTAGAGGGGGGAAGGTCGCTAGAAAACTCAGCTCGTTACTTAACAACTATTTTATTTACTAAAGGCCGTGCTGGGCTGGAGAAAAGGTAAATGATGGCTCCGTTGAGCCGTTATAGCTGGTTTTCATACACTTGGGTAATGCACACTTGCGGGCAGAGACGGCACGTGACTCATGGAGTCTGGAAAAGAATCCCAGATTAAACGAGATAAAAGGAAAAATGACTTCTTGCTTTGATTAAGGCTGATTAATTCTCTAACATTGGGGAAGGTAAACTCGAATGGTTCACTGAGGTATACACGAAAGCTTGGTCTTTAACAAGTCACAAAGGGGAGCACGTGGCCCGATGAGGACAAAGGGCTTTGATGTAGAAGGGGTAAAAATGAGAATTGAAAATGAATTTAGCAAGAGTCGTATGGTAGTAAAAGGTGCTGGGTTGAAGTTTACACTTTCAGACGTACCTTTATGCAATATTCAGTGTATCCTTGTAGAAGAATGCGGTCCGACCTCTGTTCAGGTCTGGGGTTCGTGTCCACCAGTACGTCGTGGGTAGGCCTAATTTTGGGAGGCTGGCAATTTGACCTCTGTCGAGATCACGTCTCGCAGCCGACTGAGATCGATACTGGTTGTTTTCGAATCACGGGGCTTCCAAAAACCGCCTCGAGCATTGCCTGAAAGGTGGTAAACACAACGCCAGCAAATTGGGAAGGAAATAGGTCTTTATTGTAGAAGTCCCTAAAATCCATCTCGAAGCCTAGCTACTCTTGTGACTTGCCTCTCTTACCCTAAGCTTCCGTCAGACCGGAAATATCATTCCTACGACATACCACTCTCCAACAACAGTTGCTTCAGGAGAAGGCATGGCTGCTACTTTTATAATTAAATATAACTAAAACTCTGCTGGGAAGGCGAGGCGTTCTATAGACGTAGCAGCTCCCCTGTTAAGAAGGCATTCACTCCCTTTCGGGCGTGAAGGTCTTGGCTTAAATAAGTTGATCGCCTCGACTACCCAGTTCTCCTACTCTAACTTGAAGTTTTTTGAGCAGCGATACGGCTGACTACAATGGCCTACCTAACTTATAGGCAAAGATGCTAAGTGTACTAACTTAATGTAGTGATGTAATCTAGCCTAAGTAATAACTACGGGTTGTCTGTGACGACAGTCTACTCTACCCCTAGATAAGGTTACTTGAAAATTCTACTTGCTACTAACCTAATGCCCTGGTACTAAATCATTAGCCTAACCTACTCAATACAGTTAAATGAAGACGCAATCATTCCAGAGTGTGGTACGCACAGCAGCAGTTCAGCGACGGAATTGTTAAAAATACATAATGAGAGGTAATGATGCGTGGGGATGATTAGTTGTTAGTTGACCAGGAGGGAAATGCAATGAGGTAATTATATTTAATGAGGGTTAGTATTACAATGGCTAGGGGTTAGAGGGTTAGTGCTACTGGCAGGGATCGGGCTGGCTACCTTCTCTGGGTAGGTGCCAGGATCATTCTGCAAATGAATGCGACACTGTACCTCGGGCACAGGTGTCAAGGAGAGCATGTGGCTCTTTTGTTAGTATGTTAATGACGTCCCTTCTTCTTCTTCTTCTTATTCCTCCAGGACCTGGCTATACCAGTCCTTGGAGTAGAACGGAGGCACCGACTCTGGGAAAGGCCAGAAACGCCGGCAGGAGCTGACGGCAGCAAGATAGCCTGAAAGATTTCAGGGGAACACCCTACTTCGTCTCTGTAGCAACCGTCGTAGAGGTGGAACCTACTGCAGGGTGGGGAGGCCCTCACTCCGGCTGCTGCGACAACCGTCGTGAGGGGGAAAACTCCAGCTGACTCCTGGTCGGGCAGTTTCCCTGGTTTTCCAGAGGAGGTACAAAGGTAAGGTCTGCGGAGGTTCATCCTCGGCGACAGAAGGTAAAGGATGGAAGAAGAATCATGGACTTGGTGGCCATGGGCTGCGGTAAGCTCCATGCCTGTTGGAGGATCTCCTGTAGGAGGATCCTTGGTTAGGTAGGCGCCGGCGCTAGCTCAGGGCCAGGCGCAGAGGTCAAGTTCGGTGGTGGCTCTACGTCCAGGCTGGACGGAGCTTGGCACTGCCAGTGCTGCCAAGTGGCACTGGCAGAGAGTTGAGGTCGACTGGACCTGTGACGGGTACCGGGAGGTGCAATACCTCTCAGCGTGCCTTGGTTATGGGAGACAGAGGGTCCTGTCTCTTTTGGAGGCTAAGCCTTGTGGAAAATGGACAGTGTCCGCTGCTGGTAGTCGGCTAGGGCACCTAGGCCAATTCGTGGAGTTGGCCCTATTACGTTGCAGGTTTTGCAACGGAACTGTGAATGATCAATCTCCCTCCTTGGTAACGGGGAGACTGTTGGTGGACGTACTTCCTGGAGGAAGTAGAATTTCGATGACTCCGTGCTTTGGAGTGATTTGACATGGGGTTAGGACCCCTAGGCTTCTTGAACGGTGAGGGAGACTTCATGTCTTGCCCTAGGAGGAGGTCGTAACCTCCTGGAATGTAGCTTGCAACTGCAAGGGTACAAATTCTGGGGAAAAATGAGGTCTGGTGACCCTCAATTGGCGGTCGGAAGGATCAGCTTGATATGGTTGATACCTTCGATGGTGATTAAATGACGTCTATCGACGTTTGCCCCTCGGGGGATTCGGTCTTCCCGTATCAGGGAGATTTGAGCGCCAGAGTCGTCGTAGGCTCTGACGTGGCTTGGCTGATAATGGCTTTGGAGGGGTGCGACGGTTATAGGGCCCTTAGCTGGGGGTCCTAGAGAAGAAGGATTGGTGACGGCCATTGCGATGGCAGGAATATTAAAATTTGCGCACCCTCCATAGTTGGCAGACATGTGACCCTTGCGGCCACAGTCTCGGCAGAACGTGTTCCAGAACCTCTTCCGTGGCACTGGATGATAAGGCCGAGATGGCCCCACAGGTTGCGAATCTGCGGAGTCACCAAGGCTGGCAGTGTGCTCTGGCACAGGTGAAGAGTCCTCTCTGGCAGTGATGTGACGTGGGGAGGTTAAGGGAACCTCCGTTGAATCACCCTCGAAGCAATTTCGGGTTAACTGGTGGGCTTACATCTTTCCAAAAGGGAGGGGGAGGTAGGCGGTAAAAAGGTAAAAGGCTGGCAGGATGCGGCAGGAATTTCTATCTCCGGCACTGGATCAGGACCAGGCTCACAAATAGAAAGGATGTCAGGCTGACCAGAGACGGCGGGACTAAGGGAGACAGTGGGTGCAGGGCTGGAAGCTGGCAGAGTGGCTGGAGCTAAGATACTCTCCTTACGGGCCTTCTCCCGCTTGATTTCGAGTTCCTTCTCCTTGAGAGCGAGCTCATGCTTTCGCTCCTCTTCCCTTGCCTTCCTTTCTGCTTCTCTGGCTTGTCTCTGGTTTTCTCTTACTTTCTTTTCTTGCAGGCGTGCGGCAGCCTGCTGCGTCTTTATCCACTGGTCAAGTGCTGGTCCAGTGTAACCAGCCTCCTTGCCCAGAGTTATGAGGGCTCCGAGCTTCTCTAGCTCTCTGGCAAAGAAGTCGCGGGAAGCAGGGGAAGACATTTCCCTTAGGCTGCAGTAGAGGCTCTGATGAAAATGAAAATAATGGCCAGGAAAGGGTACTGAATGGAATAGGAGTGCCTACTGTGGAAAGTGGCACTCACTTGGAAATGGGCGTTCTGCAATGTGGTAATGAAAAGTGAAAGACTGGGTGCTGGTGGCACTTTGTGAATGGCACCTTCTGCTGAGGTGAAAAAATCGAATGAAGTGTGCTGTGTACGTCACACTTACGGGCGTTCCCAACTTGGGAGACGTTGGAATGGGCTACCTGTACGTCTGTACAGGTGCGCGGCACTTATGAGGAGGCGTTCCTTGGGTTGGTCCGAAGGATCACTGATCCTCGTACACGGACATTAATGAATTGGGCGTTCCGTAAGGACGGACACGCAGGTTTGTCAGCACTTAGGGCTGGTATTGCGGCGCTTCGGGAGGCGTTCCCTTTGTTGAGTGTTCCGAAGGATCACTGACCTTGTACATGGACACACTAGTTAGTTACTTGGGCGTTCTGTAAGGACGGACACGCAGGTTTAATGGCTACCTGTACGGCCTGTACAGGTGCAA
>NC_087216.1:66784084-66796584 GCF_015104395.2 Macrobrachium nipponense
AAACATTATTTCACTGTTGGAATGTGACCAAACATACCTTCTTTGTGGTTGGGGTTCTCTACCAACAATTTATGTAATACCTCTCTTTTGCTTCATATGATTTTTACGGCAATTTTGAACCATTTCCAAAGTCAGGCTGGAAAACAGGACAAACACAGCAGAGACAAGTTTTAGTTGGGTTGAGCAATTCGGGAAAGTTCGAACACTCAAGTTTTTTTCCCTGAATAGGAAACACGTGACTCGCAAAGTTGAAAGGGGATGGGGGAGGTCGGCTTTTTTCTGATGCATTGTTTTGCTTTGATGCCAAGTTTTTTGTTTTGCTTGTAATGTTTGCAGGAGGGAAATGTTACAAGAAAAGAAATATATTTTTTCATTTCTTGTTGCCTTTCCACCCATGTTGGCGCCCACGCTTTTAGTTTTGTAGATTAGATTAATTGTAAGAAAAATCCTAGTGTAAAAAAAAATTATTTTTCACCTATAGTTCATTGCAAATACGAGCGTGATTAAGAGAGAGATTTTTTATATTTTTTTGTTTTATGATTTTTAGTTTTTCAGAAATTGCAACAGATTTTTGATCGGGCCAAAGAAGGTTTGAAAAGTCCGCCGAGTTACTAACTATCTACGAGTCAGAGAAGGTATAAACATCCGTTGAGTTAGAACCCCTTTCGTAACGGAGTCAAAGAAGTTGTGAAATCGGAAGACTTTCATATAAATCCTGAGATATTGGGAAGGCACTGTAGGGTCAAGAGAGGTCATGCTGACCTACTGATCCTTAAGTGTTGTCACTGGAATTAATAATCATGTAAAAATTTAAAGTCCATTGACGAAGGGAACAGGTCGAAATTGAGTTACAATTTTTACCAGAACAGACAGACAGACAGACGCAAAAGTCAAGTTAAATGAAAACATGTAATAAAAACATTGCGTGCAATAACTGGCCTTCAATTTTCCAACTCAGCAAACTTGAAATGATCTCATAAACTAATTCCATGTTCCACAATGATGTCTAATAATAATGAATTCCCTATGTAGACGTGACGTCTTTTAGCCGATCGGCCCTTTCTTAAGTCGGACTCAGATGCATTTGCCCTTGTTGTCGGCTCAAGGGCTCAGTGAAATAAATCCTTACGTTATTTTAATATTGGCATCTGCATTAGCATCAAATATAATTCACAAAGCATCATAAAATAAACTACGTTACCTTTATGGTCACGAAAAATTCATAGGCACAATGAAATTAACTCCTCTGATGGAACGTCCACACGACAGACAAAAACATTTCATAATTAATATCCGACTTCTAAACAAAACACGAAATCTAAATCTAAATCGAGGGCTGCATAAAATAGCTTTGTTATATGCGAACTGGAAGTCTATTCGGACAACAACAAAAATAACCTGACATTTATGCAGAGTAAAATGCAACACTTCGAACATGTGCTTTAATGAAGTGGAAAGAGAGACTCATTGATCGTCTATTCAAAGCTCGTGGTGATATATTTATTAATTTTTGGCTGCAAAAAATTATAATAGGTTACCTTAGTTACGAATTCGAAAAACATGGAACTAAGCTTTTTAATGAATTTCAGTATTAGATCCATTTAGAAAATAGCTTCGAGAGAAATGCACCTCAATGTTCGCAGTTTGGAAGAATTTTTTCCATTTGAAGGATTTTACTGATTCTGGCCAATTGTTGGCTTTTGTCGGCTCTTAAGTATTTAACAAATAAGACTACATCTGAAAAGTATATGTATATACATATCTTGTATATATATTATTTGTAGAAAGAGAGAGATCTCTGCTAACCAAAGACATCGCATCTTTAGGACTACATATAAGTAAAGGCAAATGCGCGAAGGAAGAAAAAGCAGATGGCCTTCCGACTTACTGACCTTTACGTAGCCAATAAGTAAAGTACAATAAGTCGAAGGCCTAACACCACCACTCCGCTGCCCGCTGTTTTCACTTTCCTTCGTGGCATTTGCCTTTTTTCATTTTCATTCATTCATCGTTTTCCAATTTTATTTTTCGTGATTCACTTATGCCTAGGACTATATATATATATATATATATATATATATATATATAATATATAGTATATACATAATATATATATATATAATATAAGCATATATATATATATAGTATATATATATATATTATTACATAATATTATATATATAATATAAGGCATATATATATATATATATATATATATTATATAGTATATATATATATATATATTATATATCATAATATATATACGCGTCTTAAGAAAATAGTAAAATTGAAACATAATTCGTGGGGATTCATAGAAAAAAATTTCTTACGGCCTCCAATCAACAAAGGAGACGAAAAAGGCCAAGCACTCCCTTTGCTTCTGTGTTCCTTTGTTGGTGATTACTTGAAAAACGGTATTCGGTCATTCCTATATATATATATATATATATAGTATATATAATAACTATATATATATATAATATATCTGATATATAATACATATATGTATATATTATATATATATATATATATATATATATATATACTATATATATATATATATATATATATATATATCTAGCGTCTTAAGAAAAGTAGTTAAAATTGAACATAAATTCGAGAAAGACAAATCTGAGCGAATCATTTACAGCCCCGAAATCCGTGAAACTTCAGAGAGAATAATTTAATTACAGAAATAACTTTTCTCCAACAGACTGAATCAGGCAATAGATTATTAGAGAGAACGAAATGGGAAGTGGAGAGAAGCTCCAAGGTTCTCTATTGTTCTTTCAAGTAGAGTATTGTGGCTTCCGTTGTTTGTCTCCCTTGAAAAACAGTATTAACAGAAAGGATATTATACATGTAAATAACAATTTTTCAACATTCGTATCAACTTTCATTCACATCACTGTCGACTTACGTAAAATGTTCGTAGGTGTATCGCAGACCTTGTATAACAGCTATTCTTTTTTGTAAGTCACAGGCCTATCATCAGTACTTCTACGGCCACATCTTTCGTTTTTGTCCCAAAATTCATAAAGGCTTGGTCTTTTGTCCTTGACCCTAAATCCACAAAGACAGAATCTTTCGGTTCTTTTTTATAAATTCATGAGGACACGATCTGCTTTGGCCCTAAAACCATAAAGACAGATTCCTTAGTACTTGTCCCTAAATCAGTAAAGAAAGTCTTTCGATATTAGCCCTAAATTAATAAAGACAAAATCTTTCATTTTCAGTCCCGAATTCATGAGAATTTAATGAAATTTCATTTCGATAATGAACTATCATTTTTGGTGATCAATCATTATGATTAAAGTAATTTACATTTCGTAGATCCATGATTCGGTTTCCAATTACAGTTATCGTGAAATTCGTGTACTTTCCTGAACAAATTTCTATAGATTTCACTTTGTTTTAAACACAAGTGCCTTTGAAATCTAATATGCGAGTATGTCTGCTTACAAAGCAGAGTAGCAAATTGTTCATAATTGTTTGTATTACCCACTTTTATTTTAACTTCGTGTTCAAAATTGGGGTTTTGAATGAAGCTGTAGAGGAACAAAATATATAGTAAAACAAAATATAGAAATTATATATTTGTTAACAGTAAGTGTGACCAAATGCCCTGAATGTTTTAACATAAAATGACATTAGTCGGTCGTCCTTGGCGAAAGGAGGCTCCACGCTTCTACCTTTAAGAGTAAGGTAAATAGTCAATGGTAAATATAGACTAAATATGTCTAATTATCCATCTGCTTTCGTATTCCTTCAAGGTAAATAGATGGGAAACGAAAGGTTTACAGACTAAAAAATTGGAGGAATGATTTACATTTCCAGAGAGAAAAACTTTTTTACTGAAATAAAAATTAGATACCCTAAAATTGGTTCGGCATTCTTTGCTTATGAAGATGTGCAATGGATTCTGTGAGTGTAGGAAGATGCAACTGTCAAGTGTTGTCCCTTGTTGAAAACAGAGAAGGCGTTTTCAGTTTCGTAATGGAATTATTATGTCTGATTTTCTAAGAAATCTTAATCACAAATCATTTTCATTTACTGACTGGGAAAGGGTTTACTTTGAATCAAATAATGGGAAAATTCATCCTGGCAGTAACTGAGCGGATGTGTCTTCCCTGTTAATTTTCATCTACAATTATAGTTCTCTCATTTCTCCGAAGTGGTAGATGTTACTTTCCCTCACTTTTATACCCGAGTTTGCTGGATGACATATCTCTGTTGACAGGAAAATAATTAAGAAATTTCTCATTGCATGTGTGATAGTCCCTCCTCCTTTGCCTCGATTTCATTCTAAGAGGAAGAAGGCAATTGTGTGTCTCCTTTATATTGGCCATCTCTCCTCGATGCCATTCAGTTGTCTTGCAGTACAGCGATATCTAGACATTAAGTGTCAACAATCCCCAACACCTTTATGCCGCAACCATATCTATTCTCTGTTTTTTTAAAGTACAGAGGAAATTCCTTCACTCACCTCATCGTATTTTGTATGTAAAAGGAGAAACTTTGGAAATAAAATTTAAAGAACAGATGATATTAACATAAAATGAATTATAATGACCACCAAAGCTCTTGAAATTATTTTTGGATTGCGAAGAATTATATTATTACTTTGGAGGAAGCTCAATACTTTGTTAATGGTCCTTAAAACATAATCAATAAAAAAAGAGAAGAAGAAAAATTGTTTAATGACTGAAGAGCATATCAAATTATTCGTTTTCACAACAACTGAAGAGACAAAATCCGTACTGAAATGAAATGATATAAAAAGTAATTAAAACATGGAAAAAAACCATCTTATTTGAAATATCAAGGACAAATATAGTAATTGAAACCAGAGGTTCTTAACCTATTCATGACTTCAGACAATCATTGAATTGCCCAATTTGGTTACATACCCCCTTTGCTTAAGTCCACTTAAGTCCTGTTTCTTGACAATATCTTAATATTTTTAGTTTTATGTACATACTTTAGGTATGAATAGCTAGGAATAGAATATACAAGCAATTCAATAGCATTTATATAGTTTTATAAAGTTATTTACAAAATGTACCCATGTCTATATTGACACATTAAAATAAAATATATACAAATATCCAGAGATCAAGCCCCATGCCCCCACCATGTGGGTCTCATACCCCCGAGGGGTATGGATACCCCCTGTTAAGAACCCATGATTTAAACGATAGTTGAAAAAATAGAAGTATTGCCACTATAGTATTGAAGAGAGAAAATTCCTAATCATCACAAAATCGATCATGAACGAAATAGAGGGAAAGAGGAGCCCTTTCCCGAGGCAATAAAACGAAAGGACTTATGACCCCAATAGACGGAGCGAAACCCATATCCTCTGATCATGGCCGCTGCTCTTTTGTCACCTTCTCAGTCTTTTATCTTCACGATTTTATATTTCACACTTCTTTATTCCCTGTGTGATTTTCTGCAGGAATTTAAGGGTATTTGCTGAAAGGCGAAATGGGCACTTTTCTTTTTATCTTCAGTTTTATCATATTTTCTGTAATATTTCGTAAATGGCTGCCTGAATATATGGGTTACAAAAGGCGCAGTTTCTCTAATTGTTAACAATATCGTAAATTGCTTCATAATATCAGGGCTTTTTGTAAAGGAAAAGTGTACACATCGATACCCTTTACTGTATTTACTTACATAAAATGATTGACTTCAGTGAGAAACTTGTCACTGCTTCTCAGCTACCAGATCTTGAATGCTTGGTTGATACCGGAGAGTGAACAGAGTCAGTCTCCTTCAACATTCAGCCTGTTTCTGTATTTGGTCTTTAGAGCAACGAGCCGGGAAACATTTGCATTTTTTTCATAAATTTCTGAACATTAGTTCCTCACTCTTGTTAAGAGAGTAACGAATATAATTAGAGAATTTTCACTTTTTCCCTGGGGCTTGCGCCCCCTGGAATTGCTGACGCCCCCCTAGGTTGAGAACCACTCTTTTTGGTAAAATGCTACGTTACTGAAACCGATTCACCGTCGCCATGTCGGAAACTAGACTGGTAAATCTTCATTGTATTTATGCCTACCTTCCCATTAAGCCATAAATTCCGTAAATTAACCCTTAAATTCCGGGAAAGCTTCCCCATAATAACGGCGTCGGTGCTGTTTAATGTGCTTGATTATTTATTTATACGGTTCATTTATACGAGGCCCAGCGATTGAATAAGGGGGGAGTTTGTCCCCTCTTCGCTCACGTGGCGCCATTTGCCCTCCTCTTTTATTTCCTCCATCATTCGGGTCTTTAACGTTAACGGTAACAGGTTGCCCTCCCCAACGGACTCTGGATGAGCAAAGAAATGAAACGACTGTTACCACCTGTTGGGGTTTCCGTGGTTCTGAGGGTAAATTTCCTCACACGATATCTTTCATGTTTAAATCTCGCTTCTGATTGATCGATGAATTTGAATTACGATGTATGATTGGTTGTAAACAACGTGCTAGTCCGCCAATCATGGACGGCTTCAAACGAATGAGTTGAGAATATCTGCCGTAACTTTTAAATGAAAACAGAAATAACATACTCCTCCACATTGAATTACATTTCAATTTCCCTGTTTGCAACAGAAGCTGAGGCAATCTTGGCTTCTACTGTTATATTAATGCTCTTTTTTTTCCTAACTATTACGAATATCATCTGACGAAAATCCGCATCAGTGAGGAATCCCATCCTCGAAACATACTTTATTATGATATTCTTCTTACAAAATAAAATGAGAGAGAGAGAGAGAGCGTCACGAAAGCTAGCATTAGCCAAAGAAGACACTAAATCCTGGACACCAGACGGTCAATAAATAATGAAGCGACGGGCATGTTTGATGGAATGAATTTTTATCCTTCTCCCCTCAATGCTGTTAAAAGGATGAACAGATAACAATCTCTCTCTCTCTCTCTCTGATAACAATCTATCTCTCTCTCTCTCTCTAGAAAGAGAGAGAGAGAGAGAGAGAGAGAGAGAGAGAGAGAGAGAGAGAGAGAGAGAGATATGGAGTTGGGAAAAATAAGAAATGGAAATCGAAATCAAATAACATACCTTGAAAAAAAAGAAACCGTAGTACTACAGCAGAACTAATATTTGTCCGTAAAGGTAGCTAACGATTTTGATGTACAAATTAATATATGATTTTATCACTGAATATAGTTTTTAAAATAGGTTAGAAATGATTAATCATGATGATAAATTACTTTTGTTTTTCCGATAAGAACTCCGGATTCCATGACGATTTTGCTGATGGAATAATTTCCAACAATTCTGTTATTATGACTAACTTAAAATCTCGGGCTATTATTTTGCATTTCTACGTAACGATGATAAAACCGGATAACTTGGGTTTTAATCTTCATTAAATCTAGTTTTTCTTACGAGATTTTAATGTCATAATCAACGCCTCACCTCTGTACAATTGTAATCTATTTTTCAACTCCCAAGACAACAAAGAAATTGCTCATTGGGTGAATTTCACTGAAAGTTCTAAATTCTGGCGACAAAAAATGGAGAGAAGATTTCCCAGAATGCTCTTGCAGTAGAAGGCAGTGACTGACTCCATTACCTTAATTAAATATTTCCCGAGTCTCTCCTTCACTCCGGTATTTTGCCATTCCTCTCTCTCTCTCGCTCTCTCTCTCTCTCTCTCTCTCTCTCTCTCTCAAGTCAAGACATCTTCCTGCCCTTGTATCCCTTGGCAAGGCGGGGCCCCCAACCTTCTCTTCACCGGGTCCGTTTTGTCCGAAAGTGGAGAGGAAAGATGTATAGGTAAAGCAAGAGAAGTGAAAGTAGAAGCGTAAAAGAACGATAAAGGAAAAGTAAGAAAACTGAGATTCAGAGCCCAAATGCTTCTTATGAAAACGTCGAAGGAAATTCCGTTGAAATGAAAATGAATAGAAAAATAAGGGAAAAAAGGAATAAAATCTTTGCAGTAGAGAGATACGTATAAACAGACCACAGTAGGAATGCTAAAATAGACTAGGGAGAAATACCGAACAACCTGAAAATAAATCAGATGATAACGGTTTCCTTTTAAAAACCCTCCCTTAATGAAAAAAAAATCATAACCCATCTTTTTCTGCCGCAAATTATTCAGAGAAGAAATTATGCTAGATTCTTGTGCACGAACTAACTTTATAACCGGCGAGTATCCAATTTCATCATCATTTTCAGTGGAACGGGAAGAAACCCGTATATAAATATCAGTTGACACTGATATTTATATTCGTTTCGAGAAGCTGGTCTTCTACGTATGTAGAAAACCTGCAGTCAAGCCTCTACTTTGGCTCATAAGGACCAATGTCTAGGTTTTGAGCTCGAATATTTGTCCAAGAGCGAACAGATTTGGGAAAATGTTATATTTTGTGACGAGAAGACATTTTGCAATGACCAACAGGGAAGACTGCACTGTGGTGTCCAGTAAAAACCATATCTTAGGACTTCGTTATTCCCAACTGGTGAAGGGTGCATATGTCCTGCCAATTGTTTCAATGACTTAGTTTGCCTCTCATCTCCTTACCCGTAGACCAATTGCACTTTGCCCTTCTCGATTATGTCATTCATATTAACCCTATAGGCCTATGAAGAAAATAATGACGGAAGTATACCACACCAAGACTGTGGAGGAATTTTACAAATCCTGCTTTATGGTCTGGTATACACCCTTTTATAAGTTACAAAGATTTGAGGCAACTTGTTGCTATCTGAAGTATAGCCAATAGCATAGGCCTAGACTCCGGAGTCATATTATTATTATTATTATTATTATTTTTATTTTATTGTATTTAGGAAGCAGACCCTCTCTCAAGCATACTTTATTAAAAGTAATGGCTACTTCAGCAGCGTTACGCTTGTAGAGATAGCGGCTTTTTCCGTGCTACTTATTAAACAGGCTAGTCGAGTGCCTATAGAGGTCATGGTCAAATACAGGGTCAAAATAGGTGTATATATTTGAATTTTACAGATAAACTGTGATACCATAGTCATCAAAGTCATTAACAATTCTCTCTCTCTCATCTCTCTCTCGCTCTCTCTCTCTCTCTCTCTCTCTCTCTCTCTTTCTTAAAGCGAGCTTTCGTCTGGAGTTGCCAGACACCCTCGGGCTGGGAAGCTGAGATTATTATTATTATTATTATTATTATTAATTATTATTATTATTATTATTATTATTAATTATTACGTTGCTGTTGTCATTGAGCAGAATCTGCACTCAACAGTTTTAGCTGCAAATATCCAGCCTGGTTATATTCTTCCATTCCTAAAGCAAAAGTAAAATAATAAAAATGAAATCTGTTTCTAATAGCAAAGATTACTCTCCACCTCGCTTATTAATCATTTAGTTATTATTTGTTTTTCTTAAAACTGAGACCCCGTCGGAAGACTAGACTATTATAGCCTAAGATATGACTTGTGATAATTTATTGCAAGAATCGAAACAATGATCCTGACTAACATTAGCTTTATACAGAAAACTACAAAAGCGAAAAGAGATAATAACTTTGAAATCATATCCCAAATGCATCAATTTTTATCATTAGACTATGCTCTGCTTGCTTTCCTTTTTCACTCCATCGCGACGTCCTCTTTCACAGTGTCCAGAATGCCACTTCCAAGACTCATGAGAGTCATAGTGAGCAGAGGGATTCTTGCTACAATAACATATTTAGTTTTCGTTCAGAAATAGTATTGAACCATTAAATATTTTTGTTTTTCACGTTCCAATATATTTAAATAATAAGATTCTGCATAACAAGTGACCAACTTTTCTTCATACATACATGTTTACAAAATAAAATGAGATTTAATACTAAGTGGCAACTTGAGAAGAACGCTTGTCCAGTACAAAAAATAAAAAAAAAGTAGCACGAGTTTTGCAGCAAACTGTAGTGTGATGCTGAAATCTCAAGCGACATAACTCCATAGGATTTCATTCAAAATTCACTAACTGGCAACTAGCATGCTCCATATGTATATATTACTATATATATATATATAATATATATATACTATATATATATATATAATATTATAGATATTATATATATAATATATATATATTACTTCGATGCGAAAACACAGTTATTTCATAAATTAAGGCTGCAATATGGTTCATAACAGTGACGATGATCAGCAGTCTACATGAATTCTACTTTGCTGTTATTGAAGAATTATGGATTACTGTTATTGAAGAATTATGGATTACTGTTATTGAAACATAACTATTTCTTTCTGTTCAGGAAACACACTTACAAAACGTTCATCCCTTTATCAATTCATTTTTGACAGCTCTAAATGAAACGAAATGAGTAGTGGGAAGTCACTGGTTATAATGAAATAAACAGAGTTTTACACCAGAATGAAACATGGCCATGATGATTTTTAACTTAAAAAACTACAATATATTACGTATATGTAATTTAAAACAAACACAATGCAGCCAGAATATGTAATTCAAAATGAAGGAGTATAAGTCACTTAAAAACGTATTTAAACCACTTGGAGAATGATTTTTCAAAGGTTTTCTTTTCACTGACATTAAAACCTTAAACCTAAACAAGGAACTCTAAAAACATTATTCAAAAAATGGTTCATAATAAAAATAATTGACCTCATTTTAAGAAAGTTATCTGAGGAAAAGTGCTCATAAACAAGTTGATTACTGCCTCGCATATAATTATATCAATTACTGAAGTTTTCGCTCAACTTCTAGGTATAATAGGCATAAGTGCAACAACTCTGATCTAAAGAAGTTTTTGATGACGATAAAATACTCAACTGATACTGAGCCTGACATACATGACTAACTGTTCAAGTGTTTAAGTGCTTACACACACACACACACACCACACACACACAACCCACACACACACACCACACACACACGCACACACACACACACACACACACACACACATTACTAATACTTTTAAATCACGGCTAAAAGGACGAAAAAGGCAGTTTTGACACGGAATCAAGAGATTTTTTCCCAAGGAGGCTGTTCAACCTGAACCATCTTATAGCTCATTGAACTGCACTCTGTATTCAATCGTATGTGGAAAAATTTATTCATTTAAACTTCTAAGTTCATCGCTGTAAATTCTCAAAGTCAATAAACAGCAACAATTCAGGATTCCACCCCCCACCCCCACCCCATTATTTGACAAAGCCTTCGTCATTTTTTTTTATCTAAATGACATGCTGTCTAAATAAGTGTGACAGACTAACAGACAGACACTCAAGGACAAAGGGACGGACTCTACACATCCAAACTGTCGGCCAATTGAGTTGAATGTGCGACTTTTGACGTTGTTGCGAACACAGAAAAGATGGTGCTATTCTTTCTTATTTCATGCATATTGTTCAAACTGTTTTTATTATCAATTCCTTTTAATATGTTTTCTGTATATGGGTACTCGTTTGTATTTTAAACTCTCACGTGGTCAGAGGCTTTTATCAATATTATTAAATATCTGTCTTGGAGCCTGTCTATTTCATTTACCTCAACACAGGAGGCGAAAGAGTCAGATAAATCTTAAGAAGTTCAGGCTTCAGGAAAGTCGACTTCTGGATCCAGTCTTCCGTGAAACATTCCAGACAACGGAACCTCCACACAGCCGGAACACTAGATGCCCAAATCGGGACTTGGTTCCAGGAAACGCCAGAGATGAGGAGGAACTGAGATAATATCCTGTGAAGGAGAGTTCTTGGACATCCCGAAAGCAATGGGGGTTCAAGGACGTCTATCCCTCTTTCTCTCTCTCTCTCTTATATCAGCTCTCTTTCTTACCAGAGTGTTTGCTGTTGGTTTTGAAACTCTCTGTCTCCCTCCCTAATAAATGTAATAAATGGGTGTCTGTTAGCCTGAAAATTCTCTCTCTCTCTCTCTCTCTCAAGGTGTCTGCTACCAGGCCTAAAGCCTCCTGTATTAATATTACTCCATCCATATCCTCGCTATATCTGGCAGTCCTATTAGGGATATCACGTTCAAAATATGTTAAGTCCTTATTTCAAAATCGAGTTCTTCACTGAATCTGCATCCCGTTGGAAAAGAAATCAAACGGCCGTAGCAGCTGCAAGGAAACATGCATAAACATTTGCATGCCAGATATGTATCAGTTTCAGAAAAAATATAGACTTTCGGGTATTCTTGAGTTGAATCGTATCTCCAAGTTAGGCCGGTGTAAAAACAGAATGAAGCCCGAGGATAAAACGCGAGGAATCTGTTTTTAAGATTTCCTTCTTTTTCACTGAATATTAAAATGGAATCTTTTCCTTTCGGTTTTCACAGCCTTGATTGAATGAAGTACGAAAAGTATTCTGGTTTATCATAATTGTTTTTGTTATCTATACTTTCTTTCGTATAATGAAAAATTCAAACATCCACTTTATAAATGTCAAACTTTTTCAAAGTCAAAGAAAGGGCTATAGTGTACTTGAAGTAATATGATAATTCCTTTAGCAATCGACGTATCTAAAATTAA
>NC_087216.1:66801584-66809084 GCF_015104395.2 Macrobrachium nipponense
TATCAAGAAACAAGAGCTGTATGAGGTTGCCACACGAAAATCCTCAAGGTTGCCGGAAATTTCTTGTGGTATTGGCCCCTCTCGTTAGAGTACCAAGCAGCGTTAGTTAACTAACCAGTAGGATATATATATATATTTCTATATGTATATAAATATATATATATATATATATATATATATATATATATATATATATATATATATATATATATATATATATTATTATATATATATATATATATATATAATATATATATATATATATATATATATATATATATATATAAACAAAATTTATAAAAGACTTCGTCTAGAAAAATCCTTTCGGAACAGGACGGCGGGCACCTTCAATAACGTAGATTTTCTGACGCCAGATTTAGTAGCCATAAATCAATGAGTCATAATTATTAATAATACTATTAGCTAAAATATTATATATATAGTATTCATTACCAATCTATCTAATTATCATAAATATGTGTTTATATGGACATATATACAGAAACATTATATAACTGTGTGTGTGTCAGTTACAAAATAAAAAAAAAATTCTGCTAAGATGGTCCACTGACGCAATCTTAAAAACAAGCGTATGGGTCCCCCTCTCTCTCTCTCTCTACTCTCTCTCTCTCTCTCGCTCTCTCAGTGTGGAGCGGTGAAATATGCACTTACATGTCGGTCACCTGTTGCGCCTCCTTACTAGTGTGGGGAGAGAGAGAGAGAGAGAACGCTCGATGTAGGAGTCCAATGCACCGCCAAAATGAACACCATCCAAACAGGATGACCTCGACGAAGAAAATTCTCCCAAGCTCCGTCGTTTACCCTCTTTTCAGGTGCGTGATTGATTGACCTTTGGCTCTTAAAACTGGCGTCACAACATCACCTGCATGCCAACATAATTCGTCTAGTATGTGTTGACGAACTGGCATAAGCTATTTTCTTTCTTTTTCTTTTTTACCACCCAAAGTGACACAGATTTTAATACTCTGCAACAGATCAAAAGTTCAGCGAACTGCGCTGTCACATTTTCAAACAAAAGGTCCTCAAAAGATGTTTGGTTTATAGAATTCAGGTCAAAGGCCAATTGGTTGGACTTATGAGGTCATTCAGTGCTGAAAGGGGAATGGACAATAAGAAGGTTTGAAAGTTGTAACAGGAGGAAACCTAACAGCTGCACTATGAATCAGTTGTTAGAGAGGGTGGAAAGTCCGATGGAAGAAAGAGAATATGAACGGAGGTACTGAAAAGAATTATGATGTTGCAGCTAGGGGCCGAAGGGACGCTGCAAAGAACCTGAAGTCGTTCCTACGGTGCACCACGTAAGGTGCACTGACGGCACTACACCTCTACGGGGCTAAAGGATGATTTAATTAGAAACTGAATAATATCGAAATCTATGAAGCCCATTTCTCAGAATGGGGAAAAAATAGCTTACGCCATTTCGTCAAACTGGGGACGAATTGATTTGAGAGAGTGGGAGAGGAGACGGGGGTGGGGAGGGGGACATGGGGGCGGGGGCGGGGGCCGGTTGGGCGGCGGCGGGGGATCAGCTGACTTCACTGCTGATTGGGGGCGGTGGTAGTGGCCTTGATGAACCGGGAGGTGGAGTTCGCCATGAGTGGAAATCCTGCAGTTCTCAGTTCAAATTACATGGCTGAAGAAGCTGCTGTTGATTCCTGCCACTGAAATGGATCTGAGCTCTGCTGATTGCTTGTTTTGTCAGACGTTCTCTGTGTAGATCAGACAGCGCTGGATTTTAATCTGTTGCTCAGTGAAAAACTTTATTTATTGCTCGCAGAAGCTTTGAATGTCGCGAATCAAGGATGTTTTGTGCTTGAAGCTCTTGGAATTAAGAGAGACGATGAAAAAAAGCACTATTGAACTAATCTAAAAGTTATAAATCTATTTGCATTAAAAACAACTATTATCTAAAAAATTCATTCACAAGGATAAAATACAAAACAAACCGAGTAACGGAATAATATGAAAATGTTTTCGTCTTCTTATTTATTTATGGTTTGTAGAAATATTCGGCATTCCGTCCCTTCGGCTTCCTGGCTTCTGCTTTTAGTCCTTCGGCAAAAGTGCATTCGGCATCCCGTCGGTGGACTTTAAAATACTAGTGTATATGTTCTTTGGAAGGTTGTTTAAATTAAGTTAATAATGGCCTTTTAGGCTTCTTTTACGTGAATGAGAGTTCTCTTTTTGAATAATAAGAATTATATATCACCACAGGGGGCATCAGGATTTTAGAAGTGATTAGGTGGGGCATGGCCAAAAGAAAAAAAAAGTTGGGAACCACTGCTCTAGATAAATTAAATGCCATGGAAATAGCTAAAATTTTCAATGGCCCTGCATTCAGAGAAGATCTTCAAAATCATTGTTTTTATGCATCGCATAACCTCCATTAAAACGAGAGTTTCAAGGTATTCATAAAAAATTAAATTTTTAGAGTTTACCTCAAGGAAAGATATTTTTTCTTAAACACCGAGTCTTCCGTATGCACATTATCTACAGTTCGATATAGGTCAATAATATTTTTGTGACTGAAGTCTGAACTTCAAACTAACGTTATTGTAAAAATTGTTGCACAGACTAAGGATTAAGATGAAAAGAAGAAAGAAAAGAAGTCTGGACTCCTGGATTGGCGGGGGACGTCAGGAACTTGTCCTGTCTCGGAACCCCAAACCGAGAGGTAGTCCTCATTCGGCAACTCCTAAGAGGATGGTTTCGACCCACCACACGAGGTCTTCCTCTTAGGAGTTATGAGCCGAAAAAGACTCTAGGGACACCAAATGTTACAGGGACTGAAATCAGCTCCATAACAAATGGACGGCCCCAGGCTCTTTACTTCGGACAATCCAGCAGTCGGAGTGAGCAGCATCCTTTAGATGACTAAGGAATATCTGCTTCATGTTTTGAAAGACTGTATCATTTTATGTAATATTTATGGCAATTTCAGTAACTCTGTAACTATTTATGTGGGTTTATGCTTAATAAACAACTTTTCTTTCAAACCATATATTAAAATAAATGTAAACGTGTTTAAAGGATTTTTAAGAACCAAATATATCCATATCGTTAATCACATCCTTTCGAGGACTCTTGAAGGCTCGATGACGTCATCGTGTTGCAAGAGAGACTTGCAATGACTCCGGAACTCTGGTAGAAATTTCTTTCTCATTCATCCCATTTTCCTTCAGACGGTGGGTTGAAGGGCGTTTATATAGTCATTTAAAAATCAATTAGTGGTGTATTAAATGAATGTTAAGTTTTATTTGAGGCAAAAATAACATATCTTTCTAATGTAAGTAATAAAAAGAATAAATTAATTGGTAAACAATTTCTCATAAATTAGCATAATTATCTCTTAACTGAGTTGTTAGACATATTATCCAGATAAGTACCCGGGTGATAGCCGAATTTCTTAAGAATATTTTTAATTATCATAATTTAAATTACCATTCAGAATTTAAATTATGATAGTTAATTATATCACAAAACATTATTTGGAATGCGCCAGTCTAGCAGGCATCAGATAGCAAAGGCTCTCTGATGCCGCCTAGTGTCTCTGACGCTAGGCAACCTCACCAATCAATCAATAAACATGAAGTAAACCTTATTCATGGGATTCTCACAATGTAAGGTCTACCGTTCCCAATGATGGGTGGGCCAAGGGTTGTCTTTGGGTGGGTCACGGAAACAGCCATTTTCTCGTCTATCTTTTCTCGCAAAAACATAATTGTTGGGATATTCCTCTAATATTTATGTTAAAATACAAACCCATAAGCCTTTATTCATCTTTATAATAGCAATACAATTACTTATATAATTGTGGAATTATCACGATGTTGTGAATTTTTTAGAAATAATAATAATAATATAATTTACGGAAAACCACTTCGTTCTCACACCACTTCCCATGAAACGGAGCTAATTCCAATTGTGTACATAATTATATTACCTATTTCCAATTTTTATTTACTGTATGGTTATTTTTCTTTTTTTTAGTCTTAGTTTTATAATGGGGGGCGGGTAAGTTAATTTTATTGCTGGGATTGTTTGTTTTCTCATTTTAGTTAGTCTTATACCTTATACTAACTTATTAATCATGGCCATTATTTCTATACATACGCAAACGCACACAAATATATATATATATATATATATATATATATATATATATATATATATATATATATATATATATATATATATATATATATAGTATATATATGTATATATATATATAAATGTATAAAAAACCTGAGAAAAAAAGCGAAACTCGTGAGAGGATGTCCTATCTTAACTATTTGGGTGACAACTTGTTAAAACAAGTCGAAGAACTCGAGCATTCATTGGAATAAGGGTTGACAACAGTTTCTGCTTCGAATGGACAATCTTTTTTTTTTTCTCACTTTTCACATTCTATGTTATTCCTTAATTATATACATATATATATATATATATATATATATATATATATATATATATATATATATATATATATATATATATATATATATATATATATATATATATATATATATATATATATATATATATATTGTGTGCGTTTGCGTATGTATAGAAATAATGGCCATAATTAATAAGTTAGTATAAGAATAACTATCGTGTTAATATTTATTATTATTATTTCTAAAAAATTCACAACATCGTGATAATTCCTCAATTATATAAGTAATTGTATTGCTATTATAAAGATGAATAAAGGCTTATGGGTTTGTATTTTAACATAAATATTAGAGGAATATCCCAACAATTATGTTAGCGATATCAAGTGTTTTTGCGAGAAAAGATAGACGAGAAAATGGCTGTTTCCGTGACCCACCCAAAGACACATTGGGAACGGTAGACCTTACATTGTGAGAATCCCATGAATAAGGTTTACTTCATGTTTATTGATTGATTGGTGAGGTTGCCTAGCGTCAGAGACACTAGGCGGCATCAGAGAGCCTTTGCTATCTGATGCCTGCTAGACTGGCGCATTCCAAATAATGTTTTGTGATATAATTAACTATCATAATTTAAATTATGAATGGTAATTTAAATTATGATAATTAAAAATATTCTTAAGAAATTCGGCTATCACCCGGGTACTTATCTGGATAATATGTCTAACAACTCAGTTAAGAGATAATTATGCTAATTTATGAGAAATTGTTTACCAATTATATTTTTATTACTTACATTAGAAAGATATGTATTTTTCTTGCCTCAAATAAAACTTAACATTCATTTAATACACCACTAATTGATTTTTAAATGACTATATAAACGCCCTTCAACCCACTGTCTGAAGGAAAATGGGATGAATGAGAAAGAAATTTCTACCAGAGTTCCGGAGTCATTGCAAGTCTCTCTTGCAACACGATGACGTCATCGAGCCTTCAATAGTCCTCGAAAGGATGTGATTAGCGATATGGATATATTTGGTTCTTAAAAATCCTTTAAACACGTTTACATTTATTTTAATATATGGTCTGAAAGAAAGGTTGTTTATTAAGCATAACCCACATAAATAGTTACAGAGTTACTGAAATTGCCATAAATATTACATAAAATGATACAGTCTTTCAAAACACGAAGCAGATATTCCTTAGTCATCTAAAGGATGCTGCTCACTCCAACTGCTGGATTGTCCGAAGTAAAGAGCCTCGGTCCATCCATTTGTTATGGAGCTGATTTCAGTCCCTGTAACATTTGGTGTCCCTAGAGTCTTTTTCGGCTCATAACTCCTAAGAGGAAGACCTCGTGTGGTGGGTCGAAACCATCCTCTTAGGAGTTGCCGAATGAGGACTACCTCTCGGTTTGGGGTTCCGAGACAGGACAAGTTCCTGACGTCCCCCGCCAATCCAGGAGTCCAGACTTCTTTTCTTTCTTCTTTTCATCTTAATCCTTAGTCTGTGCAACAATTTTTAATCAGCCTTATCAAGCTGTTTGTATCTTTAGTCCTTCCTCCTCTTCTTCCGTTATCTCTCATTTCTTCTTCTTCACAATCTCATCTTTCTCTCTCCAGTCATCCTCGTCTTCGTGTCCGTAACACTTCCATTTCGATGATCTCTCTTGCAACAAGTCGTTCATCATCTCCAATACTAAACAGTTGCCTAAAACCATATTAACATTTTGCTTTCGTCGACATTTCTGAGTTTTGCTAATCCCCTGATGCTCTTATTTCTCATAATATCTCCGGCTTTTAATATAGTGAGCATTTGCCTGTAATTTGGAGTCTGATTTGCACTTTCTGAATTATTCTCTCACTTTTCCTAACCTCTGTCAACCACCTATCAAACCCCTTCTGGGGATGAAAGATGGTTCCATGTGACCATACCAAATATATGTTCATAAAAATTATCATTGAAAGTTAATTAATTTATCTTTTATACGAAGGGATACCAAATTCATGATGACAATTAGTTGGTAATTCTAGATTATACGAGTCCAAATGATATGATAAATATTGAAGTAAGTCATCAATAGGACCTTTAGTGAATAAAGATGTTACATCAAAACTAATTGATTTGTCAGTACTCGATAAATCAATATACGAGGGTCTAGCACGGAAATAAACAGAGTTTTGTAAATCGGAATTTGAAAAGAGTCCCCAGGATAGGTGATATTAATTTGACTAGATATTTAAAAAGTTTATAGCTTATAGAACCGATTGAACTTGTGATGGGACGGATTGGGTGTTGATTAATCTGGACATGTAAGGTAAGATAATAATGTTCATGATAAGATATTTGTTATGGTCATGGTTAACCAACTTTTGCCACTCTTCTCTAATATTTACATGAAATTTTATTTTAATCTAGAGTTATTCTAAAAAAAACTATTTCCTAGGGTGTTTTGTAGACGTTTGTTTTTGTTTTGTAAAAGAAAATGTAAATATTCATGATTTCCTGCATACAACTAATAATCTTGTACCATCCATAAAAATCACAATAAAACATGAAGAAAAAAAACGTCATACATTTTTTGGGTGCCTTACTTATCAGAAATAACAGGAATTTTAGTTTTAAAGTATATAGGAAACCCACAAATAACTTTTCATATATTCATTTATACTCTAACCATGCTAAATAAATTAGGATGTCAACATTTTCCCGTATGTATCTCAGAGCTCTTAGAATTTGTAGTCTGAAATTTTTAGATGAGTTCAAAATCATTGGTAAAATAAGAGATTCATTATGTTGCCCTCCATATTTATGGAAATTTTATGAAAATAAAGCTAAAATTATTTATATATTAACTTAGATATTTATATAATAATATTTGAGAAATAAAGTTATTAAGAATAGCCCGCCAAATTCAAACAGTAGTGTATACAGTATTCCTTGTAAAGAATGTAATAAGAATCATAATGGGCAACTTCAAAAGAACTAAAGGTAATATACTTTCAGCACAAATATGCTTTATCAAGAGGATGACCAAAAAATTGGCATTGTGGATCATTGGCTTAAGACAGACCATGATATA
>NC_087216.1:66814084-66816584 GCF_015104395.2 Macrobrachium nipponense
ACTATTTAGAGTTCTATGAATGGATTCTCAATGGTTCGTAAACAAAGTGCAAATAGAATCATTGAACAGAGCCGCCAATGTAAAACATGATGTCGTTTTTAAAAGAATGAAGATAAAGGAGCAGACTTTCAAAGCGACGGGGTGACTGAAGTAAAGAGCTTGCTAATGCATCTACGTGTGTCTACAGTGTTGCCTCCTGTGCTCTAAGGTTTTTTGCTTGTTTCTACATTTCTCTCCTTTCGTTTTCGTTTCTTCACTCCTTTCGTCTCCTTCTTTCCTCTTTTAAAAATTCATCAATTTTGCCTTGTTCGTATTCTAACTTTCAATCAAAGCTCTTCCTGCCAATCAATCGTATTAGTCTCCAAATAACGGTTAGTTATCAGGTCAAGCTACTTAATGAAGATAATCATTTCGCTCTTCATTACCATCAGCACCTCTATGTGAGTCGGAGTCAACACAACTTTCCAAGATATTCAAGAGACATCAGAATATTCTTCTTACATTTAGAAATCGCAGTAAGATTTTATTTGAAATTGTCATTTTGTCTTGGGTGTCAGGCGTTTCTCTTCATTTTTTATGCATTTCAAAGTCTCCCCTTATAATCGCAATTTTTCTTTTATATTCTTAATCCTTTGCACTGCACAATCTCAGAAATAATGATTTTTATTCATATTTTTTTTTTGAAATATCAAAATGTAGATATACTGACATTTAACAGTTCTGATGTAGCGGTACCAATTTAATCTACAACATTGATGTCATAAAAAATTAATTTTCACAACATAATCCATTAATGCACAACATAATCCATTCTTGAGGTCATCATTTGCTGTTCATCATTTCTTTTAATTGAAGCTTCAAGAAAACGGTCTTTCTCCGCTTTGTACAATTACATCATAACACACCTGAGGAGTAGCTGAAACAATCCTCACCTCATTTCACGAACACAAGAAATCCCAACAGTTTATGAATAAGTGGCCGTTCTTAGATGTGAAATTATCTTTATCTACGAGTTGCATGAGAAAGACTAATGCTTTTGTCATGAGGCAGATTTAATACTATGCTAATAGGTTACTGGATATCTAAGGTCGGTTCATTGCTCGTTCATATGAAACTGAAGTCATTTGGGTTAATACAGTCCCAGATAGAGACGTCAGACGAACTGCCGAGATGCCACTGCGGTTAACTACTCCTTGAGATGGAGGATAATGGAGAAATAATGGAAGTAAAATCAAATATTTTTTTCAGAGCAGTTAATCATTTCAGAAAAATTTTCACTGCCTTAAAGACAAAATTGACTTCCTAAATGAAAAAAAATGAAAACATGGAGTAGTTGCGATAAAAAAATAAGGACAAATTAATTGTTTTAACATTCGATCCGAATAGAGTAAGTTCACTATGGAAGCTTAAGGAGAAGAAAGTAAAAATGTTCTCTCTTAAACCAAATCTCCCATAGAAGAATAAAAAAAGAAGGAATTCTCTTTATTTTCTTGTTGCAGGACTCAGTTTCTCTTGGAGTACGGGGGTCAAAGGCCTGTACCATTGATTTATCACAAAGCAAATTGGGAAGGTAACTGATAGTTTGCAATCGCCTATTGGCAACGTAGTCTGTTGTTTTAGATAAAGGCAGTTCAGAGAAGGTTGTTGTACCATTTACCGTTCAAGATTTATGTAATTTATTAATGTCTTGGGTCTTTCTAAATCATATTGAAGATCAACGGGCTAAGAAAGTCTCTGCTTTTCAGGATATCTATAATCTAAAAAGGAACGCTATCAAATTCCTCTAATAAAGAATATTTTTATTAGATTTATAACATTGAGCATTTTTTTAGATTTATAACATTGTGCATTTGTACTAAGGATATCGAAATGAATGATACAAATTATTCTTGCAAGAAAAGAATTAATAAAAACTTCAGTGTGGCCACCTAAATGATAGTGCGTATTTATGTGTGTCTCACTATAATATGAAAAAAGTAATTACAACGTTGATGAAATATGGAGGATAAAATTAAATGATAAAATTATTTATTTGAGAGTACTTCATTGATAAATTTGTCCAATACACTACTGCACGTAGCCTATTTTCTTTAATGGAAATTAACGAAAATGTCACTGTTGTAAAATCTAAGGTAAGTATAATCTTTACAACCAGAATGTGATGCATTAAATAATGAGAATTTTCCTATTCTATGTGCCTAGAGATGTAATCAATTTCGCTCCAGACTTTCGCAAAGAGACAGAGTAGGTTTAGAGGACTTTCAATTAACAGTCATCTAAGTTTTTTCAATAGTGTCAATAATAATTAAGTTTCTGATAATGTCGTCAAATAAAGTGTAGCGTTAATTATCTATAAAATACATAAATATATAAATGGGGAATGAAATCAATCTGCCTTTGATCAAGAGCCCAATTAGGACGGTTTTTGATAAGACAAATATCCCTCGCTTTTCAGTCAAAACTCTTCTGACTACCAATTAACTTCTCAATTGATAGGTTC
>NC_087216.1:66819084-66849162 GCF_015104395.2 Macrobrachium nipponense
TCACTCTCGACGTGGTTCCGAAGTCATGTAAAGCCGTTGGTCCCGTTGCTGAATAACCACTGGTTCCATGCAACGTAAAAACACCATACAAACAAACAAAATCAAGAGTGCATGGGAAGAAGGACTGATAAAAACAGAGACGAAGACCCAGAAATATACAGAGGCAGGGAATGATAAACAGAACAGAGGAATGGCACAACAAACCAATGCACGGACAATACATGTGTGACTAAAGAACTAGCGAGCGATGACACATGGCAATGGCAACAGAGGGGAGAACTCAAGAAGGAAACTAAAGGAATGATAACAGCGGCACAAGATCAGGCATTAAGAACCAGGTATGTTCAAAGAACGATAGATGGAAATAACATCTGTCAATTATATACATATATATATGCATATATATATATATAATATATATATATATATATATATATATATATATATATATATATATATATATATATATATATATATATATATATATATATACATGTATGTGAGAGTTTGTATGCGCATTGAAATCGCATTCATTTCAACTAGTTAAATGAGACAACCAAACATGCATTAAACATATCAATCAATAATGAATGCTATGTAAAATAATCAATTACAAGTCTGTAGAAATTATGCAGAAGGAAAGAAGAGAGCAAGACCCAGAAGGGGTTTGATAGGTGGACGAGAGAGGTTAGGAAAAGTGAGGGAATAATCCAGAAAGTGCAAATCAGACTCCAAATTACAGGCAAATGCTCACTATATTAAAAGCCGGAGATATTATGAGAAATGAGAGCATCTGGGGATTAGCAAAACTCAGAAATGTCGACGAAAGCAAAATGTTGATATGGTTTTAAACAACTGTTGAGTATTGGAGACGATGAACGACTTGTTGCAAGAGAGATAATCGAAATGGAAGTGTTACAGACACGAAGACGAGGATGACTGGAGAGAGAAAGATGGGATTGTGAAGAAGAAGAAATGAGAGATAAAGGAAGAAGCGGAAGAAGGACTTAAGATACAACCAGCTAGATAAGGCTGATTAAAAATTGCTGTTCATGCTAAGGATTAAGATGAAAAGAAGAAAGAAAAGGAGTCTGGACTCCTGGATTGGCGGGGGACGTCAGGAACTTGTCCTGTCTCGGAACCCCAAACCGAGAGGTAGTCCTCATTCGGCAACTCCTAAGAGGATGGTTTCGACCCACCACACGAGGTCTTCCTCTTAGGAGTTATGAGCCGAAAAAGACTCTAGGGACACCAAATGTTACAGGGACTGAAATCAGCTCCATAACAAATGGACGGCCCCAGGCTCTTTACTTCGGACAATCCAGCAGTCGGAGTGAGCAGCATCCTTTAGATGACTAAGGAATATCTGCTTCATGTTTTGAAAGACTGTATCATTTTATGTAATATTTATGGCAATTTCAGTAACTCTGTAACTATTTATGTGGGTTATGCTTAATAAACAACTTTTCTTTCAAACCATATATTAAAATAAATGTAAACGTGTTTAAAGATTTTTAAGAACCAAAATATATCCATATCGTTAATCACATCCTTTCGAGGACTCTTGAAGGCTCGATGACGTCATCGTGTTGCAAGAGAGACTTGCAATGACTCCGGAACTCTGGTAGAAATTTCTTTCTCATTCATCCCATTTTCCTTCAGACGGTGGGTTGAAGGGCGTTTATATAGTCATTTAAAATCAATTAGTGGTGTATTAAATGAATGTTAAGTTTTATTTGAGGCAAAAATAACATATCTTTCTAATGTAAGTAATAAAAATATAATTGGTAAACAATTTCTCATAAATTAGCATAATTATCTCTTAACTGAGTTGTTAAACATATTATCCAGATAAGTACCCGGGTGATAGCCGAATTTCTTAAGAATATTTTTAATTATCATAATTTAAATTATCATTCAGAATTTAAATTATGATAGTTAATTATATCACAAACATTATTTGGAATGCGCCAGTCTAGCAGGCATCAGATAGCAAAGGCTCTCTGATGCCGCCTAGTGTCTCTGACGCTAGGCAACCTCACCAATCAATCAATAAACATGAAGTAAACCTTATTCATGGGATTCTCATAATGTAAGGTCTACTGTTCCCAATGATGGGTGGGTGGGCCAAGGGTTGTCTTTGGGTGGGTCACGGAAACAGCCATTTTCTCGTCTATCTTTTCTCGCAAAAACACTTGATATCGCTAACATAATTGTTGGGATATTCCTCTAATATTTATGTTAAAATACAAACCCATAAGCCTTTATTCCTCTATATTTAGTTAAAAACAAACCCTTAAGCCTTTTTCACTTTAATAATACAATACAATTACTTATATAATTGTGGAATTATCACGATGTTGTGAATTTTTTAGAAATAATAATAATAATAATATAATTTACGGAAAACCACTTCGTTCTCACCCCACTTCCCATGAAACGGAGCTAATTCCAATTGTGTACATAATTATATTACCTATTTCCAATTTTTATTTACTGTATGGTTATTTTCTTTAGTCTTAGTTTTATAAGGGGGGCGGGTAAGTTGATTTTATTGCTGGGATTGTTTGTTTTCTCATTTTAGTTATTCTTATCCTTATACTACTTATTAATTATGGCCATTATTTCTATACATACGCAAACGCACACAAATATATATATATACATATATATATATATATATATATATAATATATATAGATATATATATATATGTGTGTGTGTGTGTGTGTGTGTGTGTGTGTGTGTGTATGTATATAATTAAGGGATAACATAGAATGTGAAAAGTGAGAAAAGAAAAGGATTGTCCATTCGAAGCAGAAATTGTTGTCAACCCTTATTCCAAGGAATGCTCGAGTTCTTCGACTTGTTTTAACAAGTTGTCACCCAAATAGTTAAGATAAGACATCCTCTCACGAGTTTCGCTTTTTTTCTCATGTTTTTTATAAACATTTAATCATACACTGCATTTGCAATCTATATTGGACGCGCAGTAACCAGTCATTGTTTCTTGAGCAAAAAACTTGTGACTGATTGCACCAGATTCCGGAATGTTGCATCATGTTAGAAGATTCTAGAAGCCTTTGATGCGAAACGTAAACCTTACTATCGCAAAGTTTCTTCAATTCATTTTAGTAATTAGAGAATCTTTTATCGTAAAACTGTTTAATATTACTGATAAATTAAATCTTAACTCTCTCGATTTGTCAAAATAGAATTTGTTGTCTTATAAGTAGTTTAATTGTGAAGTGGAAATATCTTGTATGCAACTGCTGAGAGGTCTGTCAAGGAAATGACGACATTCTATCATGATTATTTTTAGTTTGTAATCCCCACTTTCTCTCTAGTTTTTCGTTTTTGAAAGAGGGATTATTAAAAATTATACCTGTTTCTTGTTCCCAAAGTCATTTGCCCATCCAGTTTGGGGTGAAGCCATCGCAGATCAATTAGCTCCCCTATGAAGCGATTCGCCAAGAATCACTGTCATCAAGTTCTGAGAACTTGAAAGCTGCAGGATAAAATACCTGATAATTATGGAGAGGAAAGTTCATTGGGAGTTCACTTTCAATATAGATATTTAAATTCGGCCCTCGCCGAGCCACCGCCTCTCCTCTATTCATTAAATAACAATGATTCTTAAAACATGAAAAATTTGGATCAACTTCATTTCGCTTAGCAATTCATACAATTGTACTGTGAAGAGTCTGATCTGAATGACAATTTTTAAACTGTCTATTGTAAATTTGAAATAAAAAAAATCTGTGTTGCAGTGTCCCTTCGATGAGATATTAATACAAAATAATTTTTCAATAATCCCTCTCAATCCACTAATAGCACTGCAGACTCTGTTTGCATGTTAGTGGCTCCGTCCAAATATTGTAGTTTTAGTAAAGGTGTGTGTAAAGTATACGTATATTTTGGCTTTATCCTAAACAAACCTCATTGCTTCAGGGAACCTACTCATATATCTGTTGTTACATAATGCTTTAGGTTCTGGAGTATCAAGTAATAGGTATTTAAGAATATATATATAATTATACTAAGAAAAAACATTAATTTCTCTTCAAGCTAACCAATCTTGCAGAAGACGAAATAATTCCAGGAAATTTAATTTCTCGAAATTTGCTCTGGAATATTCATCGTTCATGCAAAGCTTTATTTAATTCCTCTTGCAAGGACCTTTGATCCATATTTCATTATTTTTGTCTTCTATTTTGTCAATTTTACCTTCTTTCCTTCACATTTTCTCTAGTTCTAGCTTTTAACTCTCATTCCTCGTTATTCTAATCACGATACTATTCGTTCTGTAATTATTTCTATCTCATTCTCTTTAATTTCTTTTAAATTTGCTGACGAATTACTTTCATTTTTTATCCGTCAGTCTTACTTTATTCACTTTCTTTCCCCGATCTGCATTTCTTTTAGTATTCTGTTTTAATTCCATGATTTTCCTCTTTTCTTCTTTTCTTCCTTCACGATTTCCATGAATTTCATCTATTTTGTATTCTTTTATTTCTGCATAGAAATCTATATTATATACCACTAATGTCATCCATTATATATAAATCGATCGGCGAGGATAAATAAAGAAAAATAATAAAGTAAAAATTTGAAAAAGTAAAGAAAAAAATTTCATTCAAAGAACTTAGTTTTAGGATGAACCGATCCTGTGTGAATTGCTCGTCTTTATTAGACTTTTTATTTTAGAACACCAACGAATTTTAAAAATTAAAAATTTTTCTAATAAATTTCATTTTAAAATGAAAAAAAATATAAGAGTACTTATGTAGGTCTATCACAAACATTTGCATCCTTTCATGAAAAATTCCCGTGACAGTTTTGCAAAATTTATTGTCATCCCAAAAATGAGAAATACTTTCAGAAACCTTGACGTGGGAAGCAAGTAACTCTTAGTGGAAGCACTGTGAAGATGCATAAGGAATTACTCTAAGACAAGTTTCCCTGGAAAACAATGACTATTAGAAATGGAAAACAGAGAAAATGGAAAGAAGGAAATGACCAATGAACATCAGTATGAATAAATCAACCAACAGACTAATATACAAGAGAAAAAAACTTGCTCTGATCGCTAGCTGGTGTTATTTTCCAAAGACTGTTTTGTTTTTCTTCATATAAATGTTGCACACGAAAAGGACTGAGCTTTGCGTGATATCTTTCAATACTTCAGGGAAATGACTTTGCGAGCCCACCTTCCAAAAATGGTAAAATATGTAACGTTACCTGCATCCGTGTCAGTAATGGTATCTATTAAGGTAGACGAAAAGAGAGTTCTTTTTATAAATCTGCGTTAGGTATTTATTAAAAAGAATATTAAAGCTATTTTGCATATAATATATATATATATATATATATATATATATATATATATATATATATATATATATATATATATAATATATATATATATATTTATACTAAACAAAATGGACGGCCCCAGGCTCTTTACTCAGGACAATCCAGCAGTCGGAGTGAGCAGCATCCTTTTGATGACTAAGGAATATCTGCTTCGTGTTTTGAGAGACTGTATCATTTTATGTAATATGTATCACAATTTCGGTAACTTTGTAACTATTTATGAGGTTTATGCTTAATTACAACCTTTCTTTCAAACCAGATATTAAAATAAATGTAAACGTGTTTAAAGGATTTTTAAGAACCAAATATATCCATATCTCTAATCACAACCTTTCGAGGACTCCTGAAGGCTCTATGACGTCATCGTGTTGCCAGAGAGACTAGCAATGACTCCTGAACTCCGTTAGAAATTTCTTTCTCATTCATCCCATTTTCCTTAATGGGGGTCTTTATATATTCATTTAAAAATCAATTAGAGGTGTATTAAAGGAATGTTCAGTTTTATTTGATGCACAAAATAACATATCTTTAGTAAGACAAGTAATGAAATTATAATTTGTAAACCTTTTCCCATAAATTAGCATAATTATCTCTTTATCTGAGTTGAATAAAATATTACCCAGATAAGTACTCGTGTAAGATCGAGTTTTTTAAGAATATTTTAATTATCATATGAATTATGATGGTTAATTATATTAAAACTACAAATATTTGTCAAGCGTCAGATTAGAAGGCATCAGGTAGCAAAGGCTCTCTGATGCCGCCTAGTGTCTCTGACGCTAGGCAACCTCATCAATCAATCAAAAAACATAAAGTAAACCTTATACACGGGCTTCTCACCATGTAAGGTCGACCCTTTCCAATGATGGGACGGCCACTGGTTGTCTTTATTTCGTTAACACAAGTGTTAGGGTATTCCTCTAATATTTATGTTAAAATACAAATCCATAACCCTTTATCTTTTAACTAAAATGACAGTCTTTTACAGGAATGCAAATAAGACCATTTGCACTGTAGCACTAGAAAAAAAATGGACTACTAAAATATTTGTCGTGACTTATACGTTCCAATACTTACATTAGGTATTTGGTTCTCTTTTAATTTAAAAAAAAAATATGTGAAGAGGTTAGCGAAGTGGTGGTGAAGCCTAGCTCCTCGTTTCCATTCATTTTCACCCTCAATTCATCTTAGTCTTCAGGACGAAGAGCTGCTTCCCGACATAATAATACTATTTTAGCTGCGAAGAACTTTTTCGTCGAAGATGTCAGTTTAAAAATACGGCCTCAAGATGGCAACCACCCTCTATCTATCTAAATACCTATTACTTGATACTCCAGAACCTAAAGCATTATGTAACAACAGATATATGAGTAGGTTCCCTGAAGCAATGAGGTTTGTTTAGGATAAAGCCAAAATATACGTATACTTTACACACACCTTTACTAAAACTACAATATTTGGACGGAGCCACTAACATGCAAACAGAGTCTGCAGTGCTATTAGTGGATTGAGAGGGATTATTGAAAAATTATTTTGTATTAATATCTCATCGAAGGGACACTGCAACACAGATTTTTTTTATTTCAAATTTACAATAGACAGTTTAAAAATTGTCATGCAGATCACACTCTTCACAATACAATTGTATGAATTGCTAAGCGAGATGAAGTTGATCCAAATTTTTCATGTTTTAAGTATCATTGTTATTTAATGAATAGAGGAGAGGCGGTGGCTCGGCGAGGGCCGAATTTAAACATCTATATTGAAAGTGAACTCCCAATGAACTTTCCTCTCCATAATTATCAGGTATTTTATCCTGCAGCTTTCAAGTTCTCAGAACTTGATGACAGTGATTCTTGGCGAATCGCTTCATAGGGGAGCTAATTGATCTGCGATGGCTTCACCCCAAACTGGATGGGCAAATGACTTTGGGAACAAGAAACAGGTATGATTTTGATAATCCTCTTTCAAAAACGAAAATAGAGAGAAAGTGGGATTACAACTAAAAATAATCATGATAGAATGTCGTCATTTCCACTTGACAGACCTTTCAGCAGTTTTGCATACAAGATATTTCCACTTCACAATTAAACTACTTATAAGAAAACAAATTCTATTTTGACAAATCGAGAGAGTTAAGATTTAATTTATCAGTAATATTAAACAGTTTTACGATAAAGATTCTCTAATTACTAAAATGAATTGAAGAAACTTGCGATATAGGTTTTACGTTTCGCATCAAAGGCTTCTAGAATCTTCTAACATGATGCAACATTCTGGAATCTTGTGCAATCAGTCACATGTTTTTTGTTCAAGAAACAATGACTGGTTACAGTGCGTCCAATACAGATTGCAAATGCAGTGTATGATTAAATGTTTATAAAAAAACATGAAAAAAAAGCGTGAGAGGATGTTTTATCTTAACTATTTGGGTGACAACTTGTTAAAACAAGTCGAAGACTCGAGCATTCCTTGGAATAAGGGTTTGACAACAATTTTCTGCTTCGAATGGACAATCCTAGTTTTTCTCACTTTTCACAGTCTGGACCCCTGAATTGGCGGGGGACGTCAGGAACTTGTCCTGTCTCGGAACCCCAAACCGAGAGGTAGTCCTCATTCAGTAACTCCTAAGAGGATGGTTTCGACCCACCACACGAGGTCTTCCTCTTAGGAGTTATGAGCCGAAAAAGACTCTAGGGACACCAACTGCTACAGGGACTGAAATCAGCTCCATAACAAATGGACGGCCCCAGGCTCTTTACTTCGGACAATCCAGCAGTTGGAGTGAGCAGCATCCTTTAGATGGGACTAAGGAATATCTGCTTCGTGTTTTGAAAGACTGTATCATTTATGTAATATTTATGGCATTTTCAGTAACTCTTTAACTATTTGTGTGGGTTTTGCTTAATAAACAACCTTTCTTTCAAACCATATATTAAAATAAATGTAAACGTGTTTAAAGGATTTTTAAGAACCAAATATATCCATATCGTTAATCACATCCTTTCGAGGACTCTTGAAGGCTCGATGACGTCATCGTGTTGCAAGAGAGACTTGCAATGACTCCGGAACTCTGGTAGAAATTTCTTTCTCATTCATCCCATTTTCCTTCAGACGGTGGGTTGAAGGGCGTTTATATAGTCATTTAAAAATCAATTAGTGGTGTATTAAATGATGTTAAGTTTTATTTGAGGCAAAAATAACATATCTTTCTAATGTAAGTAATAAAATATAATTTTGGTAAACAATTTCTCATAAATTAGCATAATTATCTCTTAACTGAGTTGTTAAACATATTATCCAGATAAGTACCCGGGTGATAGCCGAATTTCTTAAGAATATTTTTAATTATCATAATTTAATTACCCATTCATAATTTAAATTATGATAGTTAATTATATCACAAAACATTATTTGGAATGCGCCAGTCTAGCAGGCATCAGATAGCAAAGGCTCTCTGATGCCGCCTAGTGTCTCTGACGCTAGGCAACCTCACCAATCAATCAATAAACATGAAGTAAACTTATTCATGGGATTCTCATAAGTAAGGTCTACTGTTCCCAAGATGGGTGGGCCAAGGGTTGTCTTTGGGTGGGTCACGGAAACAGCCATTTTCTCGTCTATCTTTTCTCGCAAAAACACTTGATATCGCTAACATAATTGTTGGATATTCCTCTAATATTTATGGTTAAAATACAAACCCATAAGCCTTTATTCATCTTATAACAGCAATACAATTACTTATATAATTGTGGAATTATCACGATGTTGTGAATTTTTAGAAATAATAATAATATTAATTTACGGAAACCACTTCGTTCTCACACACCACCTCCCATGAAACGGAGCTAATTCCAATTGTGTATATATTATATTACCTATTTCCAATTTTTTTATTTACTGTATGGTTATTTTCTTTAGTCTTAGTTTTATAAGGGGGCGGGTAAGTTAATTTTATTGCTGGATTGTTTGTTTTCTCATTTTAGTTAGTCCTTATACCTTATACTAACTTATTAATTATGGCCATTATTTCTATACATACGCAAACGCACACAAATATATATATATATATATATATATATATATATATATATATATATATATATATATATATATATATATATATATATATATATATATATATATATATATTAAATGTTTATAAAAAAACTGAGAAAAAAGCGAAAACTCGTGAAAGGATGTCTTATCTTAACTATTTGGGTGACAACTTGTTAAAACAAGTCGAAGAACTCGAGCATTCCTTGGAATAAGGGTTGACAACAATTTCTGCTTCGAATGGACAATCCTTTTTTTTCTTACTTTTCACATTCTATGTTATTCCTTAATTATATATATATTATATATATATATATATCTATATATATATATATATCATATTATATATATATATATATAATAATATATATATATATATATATATATATATATATTTGTGTGCGTTTGCGTATGTATAGAAATAATGGCCATAATTAATAAGTTAGTATAAGGTATAAGAATAACTACGTAAATTATATTATTATTATTATTTCTAAAAAATTCACAACATCGTGATAATTCCTCAATTATATAAGTAATTGTATTGCTATTATAAAGATGATAAAGGCTTATGGTTTAGTATTTTGAACATAAATATTAGAGGAATATCCAACAATTATGTTAGCGATATCAAGTGTTTTGCGAGAAAAGATAGACGAGAAATGGCTGTTTCGTGACCCACCCAAAGACAACCCTTGGCCCACCCATCATTGGGAACGGTAGACCTTACATTGTGAGAATCCCATGAATAAGGTTTACTTCATGTTTATTGATTGATTGGTGAGGTTGCCTAGCGTCAGAGACACTAGGCGGCATCAGAGAGCCTTTGCTATCTGATGCCTGCTAGATGGCGCATTCTAAATAATGTTTTGTGATATAATTAACTATCATAATTTAAATTATGAATGGTAATTTAAATTATGATAATTAAAAACAATATTCTTAAGAAATTCGGCTATCACCCGGTACTTTATCTGGATAATATGTCTAGCAACTCAGGTAAGAGATAATTATGCTAATTTATGAGAAATTGTTTACCAATTATATTTTTATTACTTACATTAGAAAGATATGTTATTTTTGCCTCAAATAAAACTTAACATTCATTTAATACACAATAATGATTTTTAAATGACTATATAAACCCCGCCCTTCAACCCACCGTCTGAAGGAAAATGGATTGATGAATGAGAAAGAAATTTCTACCAGAGTTCCGGAGTCATTGCAAGCTCTCTCTTGCAACACGATGACGCCATCGAGCCATCAATAATCCTCGAAAGGATGTGATTAGCGATATGGATATATTTGGTTCTTAAAAATCCTTTAAACACGTTTACATTTATTTTAATATATGGTCTGAAAGAAAGGTTGTTTATTAAGCATAACCCACATAAATAGTTACAGAGTTACTGAAATTGCCATAAATGTTACATAAAAAGATGACAGTCTTTCAAAAACACGAAGCAGATATTCCTTATCATCTAAAGGATGCTGCTCACTCCGACTGCTGGATTGTCCGAAGTAAAGAGCCTGGGGCCGTCCATTTGTTATGGAGCTGATTTCAGTCCCTGTAACATTTGGTGTCCCTAGAGTCTTTTTCGGGGGGGGGGGGACTCATAACTCCTAAGAGGAAAGACCTCGTGTGGGGGTGGGTCCGAAACATCCTCTTAGGAGTTACCGAATGAGGACTACCTCTCGGTTTGGGGTTCCGAGACAGGACAAGTTTCCTGACGTCCCCGCCAATCCAGGAGTCCAGACTTCTTTTCTTTCTTCTTTTCATTCTTAATCCTAGTCTGTGCAACAAGTTTTAATCAGCCTTATCAAGCTGTTTGTATCTTTAGTCCTTCCTCCTCCTCTTCTTCCGTTATCTCTCATTTCTTCTTCTTCACAATCTCATCTTTCTCTCTCCAGTCATCCTCGTCTTCGTGTCCGTAACACTTCCATTTCGATGATCTCTCTTGCAACAAGTCGTTCATCATCTCCAATACTAAACAGTTGCCTAAAACCATATTAACATTTTGCTTTCGTCGTCGGATGTTTCTGAGTTTTGCTAATCCCCTGATGCTCTTTTTTCTCATAATATCTCCGGCTTTTAATATAGTGAGCATTTGCCTGTAATTTGGAGTCTGATTTGCACTTTCTGAATTATTCCTCTCACTTTTTCCTAACCTCTCTCAACCACCTATCAAACCCCTTCTGGGGATGGAAGATGGTTACCCGTGGACCATACCAAATATTAAATTATATATATGTTCATAAAAAAATTTATCATTGAAAGTTAATTAATTTATTTTTTATACGAAGGGATACCAAATTCATTATGACATTAGTTTGGTATTCTAGATTATACGAGTCCAAATGATATGATAAATATTGAAGTAAGTCATCAATAGGACCTTTTAGTGAATAAGATGTTACATCAAAACTAATTGATTTGTCAGTACTCGATAAATCAAATATACGGGGTTCCTAGCAACGGCCAAATAAAACAGAGTTTTGTAAATCGGAATTTGAAAAGAGTCCCCAGGATAGGTGATATTAATTTGACTAGATATTTAAAAAGTTTATAGCTTATAGAACCGATTGAACTTGTGATGGGACGGATTGGATGTTGATTATCTGGACATGTAAGGTAAGATGATAATTGTTTCATGGATAAGATATTTGTTTATTGGTCATGGTTTATACCAACTTTTGCCACTCTTCTCTAATATTTAACATGAAAGTTTTATTTTATTCTAGAGTTATTCTAAAAAAAACTATTTCCTAGGGTGTTTTGTAGACGTTTGTTTTTGTGTGTAAAAGAAAATGTAAATATTCATGATTTCCTACATAGAACTAATAATCTTTTGTACCATCCATAAAAATCACAATAAAATATGAAGAAAAAAATGTCATACATTTTTTGGGAGCCTTACTTATCAGAAATAACAGGAATTTTAGTTGTAAAGTATATAGGAAACCCACAAATAACTTTTCATATATTCATTTATACTCTAACCATGCTAAATAAATTAGGATGTCAACATTTTCCCGTATGTATCTCAGAGCTCTTAGAATTTGTAGTCTGAAATTTTTATTAGATGAGTTCAAAATCATTGGTAAAATAAGAGATTCATTATGTTGCCCTCCATATTTATGGAAATTTTATGAAAATAAAGCTAAAATTATTTATATATTAACTTAGTATTTAAATATAATAATATTTTGAGAAATAAAGTTATTAAGAATAGCCCGCCAAATTCAAACAGTAGTGTATACAGTATTCCTTGTAAAGAATGTAATAAGAATCATAATGGGCAACTTCAAAAGAACTAAAGGTAATATACTTTCAGCACAAATATGCTTTATCAAGAGGATGACCAAAAATTGGCATTGTGGATCATTGGCTTAAGACAGACCATGATATAAACTGGGATAATTACTCAGTAATCTGCAGGGTCAAAGGTCACCGTAAAAGGAATCTGATGGAGTCCATTTTCATTGCAGTCACGTTAACAAGGAATTTAAATCTCCTTACCGGATTATACCTTGATCCTCTTTCCTTATCTCTTTTGCTTAAAGAACATGCCCCCTCTTTTTTTTGTGTATATAAAGGTCTGTCAACTTCTATTATATTCAGTGTGAACTTGAAAATGTAGAATATACTATGAAAGTACTTGTTCTATGTCCCTGTTTCACTTACCTTTCTACCGTGGATTTAAGGATATTCCCAAGTATGGTTTCTTTCCTGCTACATTGGGCGCACACACACACACACACACACACACACACACACACACACACACACACACACACACACATATATATATATATATATATATATATATATATATAATATATATGTATATATTACTTTAAGCTTTGTTTTCCCTCCTTATAGATGTTCTATATTCTTGTTCATGCACCGTTGAACTGCTTTTCGCACTGGATTTCTTCTATCTATATTGTGTGAAAACACATGATTCTATGCATTGTTCCATTTCTTTTCTGTACTTCACATTAATTATATATTATATTGTATATTAGAATATTAGATATAATACATATATATTGAGTATATATTATATATATATATAATATTGTATATATATATATGTATGTATTATATATATATATATATATTATATACAGTAATATATATATATATATATATAATATATATAATTATATATGTATGTATTGTATGTGGAATGTATATATATATATATATATGATATAATATATATATATATATATATATTATATATATATATATAATTATATATATTATATTATTATATATATTATATAATATAATAATATATGAATATATTATACACTACATTCTTTCTCATTTTTTTTATATTGTTAAATGCTTCAGGATTGCATTTTCGTAATATCTCCAGCGGAAAAATGAGACTAAAGTACGTTTTTCTTCGTTTTTCATTTAAAGTAATGAGAATTAGTTTCTGTTCTGTTTCACATCAACAAGTTTCATACTTAAGGCGGCAGTAGATACTGGCATTCCCTTGTGGATCTCCACGTGTTCTAACTTATTATAATTAATGACCTGGTCATAACAAGGGCATTATTCATGATGAATATCACTCTCGGCAGTGGTGTCCAGCAATCATACTATATCCCGGATACAATTGACGTAGCTTGGTCTTCTGCAATTCATAGATTGATTTCACGGTTTTCCAGAATAGGATACAGAATTTAGCTTCAGCAATCGAACTTTGTTTCTAAAAAAAATTTAGTCTGAGTGAGAGAGGAGAGAGAGATGGAGAGAGACGAGAGAGAGAGGATAGAGAGAGAGGAGAGAGGGAGAAAGTAGATCTTAGTTTTGACCAAGACCACTGAGTTGATTAACAGCTCTCCTAGGGCTGGCCCGAAGGATTAAGATATTTTTACGTGGCTAGGACAAATTGGTCACCTAGCAACGGGACCTACAGCTTATTGTGGGATCCGAACTACACTATATCGAGAAATGAATTTCTATCACCAAGAATAAATTCCTCTGATTCCGCGTTGGCCGAGCCGGGATTCAAACTTCGGATCACCGGATTGGCAGCCTAGCGCGAAAACCACTCGTCCAGCGAGGGACTGGAGAGAGAGAGAGAGAGAGAGAGAGAGAGAGAGAGAGAGATTTGGAAAGTAATTACCAAATTTACAAACCATCCACGTGAACATACTCCAAATCTATGTGAGTTTAGTAGACGGTTAGTTTCACTCAGGTCTCAGGTGTTGAGCTTCGGAACTTTCTTTCCATTTACATTTATCATGACTCACCATAAATTAGGAAATTATTATCTCTGTGGGTGAGATCCACTATTTTTCTTTCTCCACCTTCCTGTGTTTTCTTTCTACCCTGATTTCGAAATAGCTTGAATTCACAAACTAGATTCTTTTAGGAATAAAAATTGGTTTTGATAATGGTATTAGTAATGGCCACGTAGCATGCCAGCAAGTGGGGCATGAAAACTAAAAACTGAATTTCTTGTAGTTTAGCTCAGTACAAGTGACGTGAGAAGAAGTGGGTGCAGTTTCTCTCAGATAGGATAAGGAATTTTTTTTTTCAGTCCATAGGCAACTCTCAGCTCGCTAAAAAAATAGCCTACTGCCACCAAGATTAGCTCAGTCGAATCATCTGGCTTGCTTGCTCTCATCTCGATTTTTGTTTCCCATTTCATAAGTAAAGTAAAATTTATTCCTAGTGTTTAAGAAATTAACTTACGTCTGAAAAAATTGTGCGTTCCCCTTTTGTATCGAAATTAAACGAGAGTGTTCTGTTTGAATGACGTCATTTCGTCGGCCATATTGAATTCGTTGTTTGTAAACAATCTTGCACGTGCGACCTCGAACTGTCAAACTAATTTGGCCATCTTGACCAACTGTCACTGTCAAAAGAGACGACAGTATTTCAGCATTTGCACTTACTCTGATATTATTTTTGCTGCTAGCAAAATTTATTGTTTGTTATTAGATTATAATAACCTTTATAATATATATGTAGTCTCTCTCTCCCATCTCTGAAACTCTCTCACTTTATATATATGTATATATATATATATATATATATATATATATATATATATATATATATATATATATATGCTTAAAAAAATCACAGTAGATGCACGTGCTTCATAATAAGCGAATACCACGGGAAAATGATAGTCAGAAATCCAAGCGCTTTCGTCTTTACTCAGACATCGTCAAGGAGTAGCTCCTACTAGACGATGTTCTGAGTAAAGACGAAAGCGCTTGGATTTCTGACTATCATTTTCCCGTGGGATTCGCTTATATATATATATATATATATTATAATATATATATATATATATATATGTATATATATATATATATATATATATATATATGTGTATGATATATATATATATATATATTATAATATTATATATATATATATATATATATAGATATATATATATATATATTATATATATATATATATGTGTGTGTGTGTTGTGTGTGTATATATATATATATATATCATATATATATATATATATATATATATATATATATATATCTATATATATATATATATTATGTGTGTGTGTGTGTGTGTGTGTGTGTGGTGTGTGTGACATATATAAAGTGAAGAGTGTTTCAGAGGTTAGGGAGAAGAGAGACCTAGATACATATATATTATAAAGGTTATTATAACCAATAACAATAAATTTTACTAGCAGCAAAATAATATCAGAGTATGTGCAAATGCTGCCATACTGTCCTCTCTTTTGACAGTGACAGTTTGGTCAAGATGGCCAAAATAGTTTGACAGTTCGAGGTCGCACGTGCAAGATTGTTTACAAACAAACGAATTCAATATGGCCGACGAAGTGACGTCATTCAAACAGAACACTCTCTCGTTAATTTACGATACAAAAGGGGAAGGCGCAATTTTTTCAGAAGTAAGTTAATTCTTAAAACACTAGGAATAAAATTTACTTTACAAGTCCATTTTACGAGTTTCAAATCATATATATATATATATATATATATATATATATATATATATATATATATATATATATATATATATATATATATATATATATATATATATATATGTATATCTATATAATATTATATATATATATTATATATATATATATATATATATATATATATATATATATATATATATATATATATATATATATATATATATATCTATATATATATATGTGTGTGGTGTGTGTGTGTATATCTATATATATATAATATATAGATATATATATATATATGATATATATATATATATATATATATATATATATATATATATATATATATATATATATTATATATATATATATTTGAAACTCGTAAATGGACATGTGGAATTGACTTTGTAAATAGTCTCCGACGTCCCGACAGAATTTCAAATCTCGCGGCACACGCGACAGGTAGGTCAGGTGGTCTACCTTACCCGCCTCTGGGTGCGGATGTACGAACCACTCCCGTAAGCTTGTCAGATTTTTCTCTTCCACCTGTCTCCTGAGGGGAGGCTGGGTGGGCCATTAATCGTATATATCTGCCAGGTAAGTATGTACAAAACTTTATTGTAGTTTAACAATATCATTTTTGTACATGAACTTCCCTGACAGATATATACTTAGCTGATTGGCACCCTTGGTGGAGGGTAAAGAGACAGCTCAATAATAACAGGTAAGATGGGAAACAACTAATGTTGTAGGATATAAAAACCCTGGTTCTCACCTTTTCAGGATGAAGACTTCATAGATACTATCTCTGAGTCTGCATTGCCTGGAGAGCTACAGCTAGGACGTGACCTGATGCTGAAAGACTCTCGGATCTACCACTGGGATATGTGATCCCCTATTGTGGTAGAATCCAAGTCGGATGCTGTTAGAGGGACTTTGTCCGCTTACCTAACAGATCCTTACCACTACCTAGCTACTTCGGGCATGTCACCAAAGGTGAATTATATGGGGGGTAAATGGTTTGGTAACTGAGTGGCTCAAACACCTGTCAGTAGGAACCAACGACTTCCAGTCGTTGGTTCCTACTGAGAATTCTAAAGTGATGCCGACTTCTAAGTGATACCCCATCGAGTCGATAGTTCTGTATCTGATATAAAGTATATGGGGGTCATAAGTTTCCCAACATACCAATCAGCTGCATTGGTGGGGATGGGTTGATGCCGACGCTAAGAACAAATCCCGGACTCGACGGGGATATGCATAGTAGCGTCGGCAATAACTTATACCTCTCTTGATGGCCAAAAGGTTAAGAAATTATGAACTTTATCTTGGTTTCATGACTCCATATAATACCTGCCAGGTGCTTTATGCTTTTGGAAGATGAGGAAATTTTCTGGAGAGGTTATTTACATTCCATAAAATTTATGTTTTCCTTTCCATTTTAATTTATACACCGTTATAATTGTGATTTCGTTTTTATTATAGTAGTTTTTTGTGTAATCTTAATTTGGTAGTTTTTTGGTGTAAACTTCCAGCTATTAGTAGTTCTTTGTGTAGGCTTTGAATTGTTAGTAGTTTTTTGTATATACTTCTAACCACTTGTAATTTTTTTGTGTAAGCTTCTAACCATTCGTAGTTTTTTATGTAAACTTCCAACAGTCGGTAGGTTTTGTGTAAGCATCCAAGCATTGGTAGTTGTTCTTTAAGCTCCCAGCCATTTGTAGTTTTTTTATGTAAGCTTCCAAACATTGGTAGTTTTTTGTTTAAGCTTCTAACCACTTGTAATTTTTTTTTTGTAAGCTTCTAACCATTAGTAGTTTTTTGTGAAAGCTTCTAACCATTAGTAGTTTTTTGTGTAAGCTTCTAACCATTAGCAGTTTTTTGTGTAAGCTTCTAGTCACTTGTAGTTTTTCGTGTAAGCTTGTAACCACTTGCAGTTTTTTGTGTAAGCTTCTAACCATTGGTAGTTTTTTATATAAGCTTCCAACAGTTGGCAGTTTTTGTGTAAGCATCCAAGCATTGGTAGTTGTTCTTTAAGCTCCCAGCCATTAGTTTTTGTGTTAACTCCCAACCGGTGCTAATTTGTTCTGTAAGCTTCCAACTGTATTAGTTATTGTGTGAAGCTCAAACCACTGGTAGTGTTTGTGTCAACTGTTAACTGTTGATAGTATTTTTTATTCTTTACTTCCAAGCGTTAGGCAGCTTCTTATGAAACTCGAACTGGCTCGGTAGGAAATGGGTATCTACTATAGGTTTCACAGACAGTGCAAGCACGTTTTTGGGCAATAACTCTGTAACGAAGACTCGTATCAGTAGGAGAGTTTGCAATAGTGTATTACTCCCAGTGCAGTAATTTATATGATTATCATGGATCACTAATTGTTGATGGTAATTAACCAGGTTTTCATGAAAAAGAGTGAACACTATTTTTTTTATTTCAAGAGCGAGTATATCTTCGTTTTGTAATATCTGATTAGTTTTGTAATATTTTATTAATATTATAATCGGATCTCTAAAACGGAATTATAAATGGGATAACTAGCCAAAATCTTTGCCCAAACCGAAAAAAAGTGTACAAATGTAGCTAATGAACGAACTTTTTTTCTTTTTTTCTTTTAGCTTTATTTCCTACTATAATCTCTGAGTCCAGAAATTCGGGAAATTTCGTCAGGCCAAGTGAAATAGAAAAAAAAAAAAAAAAAAAAAAAAAGTAAAAAATGCGCCGAAGTTTCTAAGCCGCAATCGAGTTTTCTGTACAGCATATACTGCTGTATATAACCACCAACCATGACTGGCAGCTCTCCAGTTGCTCACTAGATACGGCAGAGTAAGGGTGCGTCCCACGGCTCCGGAAAGCGCTGCCAGATGCACGATCCATGAGTAACTGTAACCTGATATAAAATAAAAAAAAAAAACTACTGGGGCTAGAGGGCTGCAATTTGGCATGTTTGATGATTTGAGGATTAGAATACCAATTTGCAGCCCTCTGGCCTCAGTAGTATTTTTAGGTTTAGGGGCGAACAGAGAAAGTGCGGACGGACAGACAAAGCCGGCGCAATAGCTTTTATTTCGTTTTTTCCAGAAAACTAAAAAATGGAAACAGATCGAGAAGAGTTATGGTAAATGAAGAATAAAAAAAAAAAAAAATTAGCGCATTGCCCAATTCTTTTCTAAATAATTTATAGATGTCTTAGCAGGTTCAAAACGTTCCTGATGAGACAGTAAAATAAAAGAAAATATAAAATGACAAATATAGGAGGATAAAAGGCTAAATGAATTGTGCCAGGCAGGCTTTCGAAAGAATTATTGCCAGGCAGTGACACAAATAAAAATATGACAGAAACAATTTACCTAAAAAATAATAGCAGTAGCACCAAGGGATAATTTCATGTATAGTTTTGATTTCCTAATTTTTGTTGTTTGTGGGGGGGGGGGGGGGGGGGGGGGGGTGCGGTGGGGGGGGGGGGGGGGGGGGGGGGGGTGAGACCAGGGAGGGTTGAGGCTAAATTTACGATTATGTTCCAGTGTACATTTTCATACCTGCTGATAGAGTAAGTTTCATTCGGTTGATTGATTTAATTTAATTTCAGATCCTATCAAATATATATGTGCATTGTACCAATACTAGCCCCTATATATATATATATATATATATATATATATATATATATATATATATATATATATATATATATATATATATATATATATATATATATATATATATATATATAGATGTATATATATATATATAGTATATATATATGTATATATATATATATATATATATATATATATATATATATATATATATATATATATATATATATATATATATATATATGTATATATATATATGTATATATATATATATATATATATATATATATCTATATATATATATATATATATATATATATATATATATATATATATATATATATATATATTAGATATAGCAAAGTTAAACACTGTATCCGTGTTCTAATATGCTGTAGGAAGCCCACTAATATTTGGAAAAAATTTAGTTTTTTATTTAAGCTTTCGGAGAGTACAGTCTCTCCCTCTTTCAGAAAGAGAAATAAAAGTTACATAAACTGAAAACAACGGTCAAGGTAAAAGAAATAACATACAAGCATATGGTTGTATCAGAATAACTGCCCTACGGTAGTTTGCCAATCTTGTTTAACAACTTAGCTACACTAACTACATGGTTTGTCATAATTGCATTACAGAAAAGGTCCAGTTTAAAATTACTCTTATATATATTCATAGCGTCAACATTTTGGATTAAAATAGATTCTAAAAGTTTTCTTTTTTCAGTGTTATTAACAACCTCTTATGTTTTTAATTTTGTCTAGGTTAACCATAAGATTTTTACTTTGTCTATGTTGAAAGAGGGCGTTGTTTTCATCACCTTTCCTTAATGAGTCACGATGTTGTCTTTTTCTTCTGTCAAAATCAATCGTTTCACCTATATATGTTTTATTACACTCTTGACAGGGAATTTCGTAAATGCATCCTTTTGTTTTGTCTACATTTTTAACATTATTTGTTAGGTACTTTTTAACAGTGTTTGTATTCTTATATACTGGGACAATGTTGCAAAATTTCAAATATTCGTTTACAAGTCCAGGGTTTGCTTTGGTTTGTGGTAAGACTAAAACACTATTATTATTACCTAGGAAGCTCCTTTTCTCCCTTGCCACATAATATATTCTACGTGCCTTAAAATGCGCCCTTTGAATAAAATTTGTATTGTAACCAAGTGCAGTGAAAACATTTTTGATATGATTGATTTCAGTATCTAAAAATTCAACATCACAAAGTTTATACGCTCTGAAGAATATATTAGAAATAACACCTATTTTGACATTGTCTGAATGGAAAGAAAAAGCATGGATAAATGACTCTGCATGGGTCGGTTTTTCTATATACTGCATATTTAATCCTATTATCTTCTGAACGACATAATAAAGTGTCTAAGAAAGGTAACCTGTTAAAATTCTCATTTTCTACTTTAAATTTGATACACTGAGGGTAAATTATTCAGTTGAGTTAGTAAATCTTCAACATTAATAAAATCTGGAATCAAAGCAAAAATATCGTCAACATAGCGAAACCAAACAAATTTGCTAAAACGGGTCATAACGGCGAACACATGGGCAAGCCGAAAATCTGTGAGTAACATTCACTATTACATCCAAAGTTACACTGTTCAATACAAATATTTATCAGATCAATAAATACACTTTTTGGTACAGGTAGATCAATATTAAGACTATCAATTTTGCGATCTAAAAACCGCATGCATTCATCTACAGGTACTTTGGTGAAAAGTGCCTCCACGTCATAACTAACCATCCTCTTTCCTTCTAAAGACGGGTGTCGAGTCTTTTCAATAAAATCTGTAGTGTCCTTTAAGTGAGAGTTTGATATAGTACCCAAACACTTTGATAAATGCTTAGCTAACCAACTAGCCAGATTGTAGGTCACTAAATCAATTGTTGAGGTAATTGGCCGCATAGGGACTTCCAGTTTGTGAATCTTAGGCAGACCATACATCGAAGGAAGTGTCGGGACGTAAGACTGAAATTTCTTAAAAAGCAGGTAGTTAGTGTAGCTAAGTTGTTAAACAAGATTGGCAAACGACCGTAGGGCAGTTATTCTGATACAACCATATGCTTGTATGTTATTTCTTTTACCTTGACCGTTGTTTTCAGTTTATGTAACTTTATTTCTCTTTCTGAAAGAGGGAGAGAATGTACTCTCCGAAAGCTTAAATAAAAAACTTTCAATTTTTTCCATACTTTAGTGGGCTTCCTACAATATATATATATACTAAATATATATATTATATAATATATCTATATATATTATAGTATAATAATTATACTATATTAATAAAAAATATATAAAAATATATATACCTATTAATTAATATATTTTAACTATTTTTATATGTAGTTATAGATGTATACATATATATAATATATATATATATTATACATACATTACTATATATATAATGTATATATGTATACATATGTATATATATACATACAATACATACATATACTATACATCAAGCAACAAAGAATGTTTTCTTTTAATACCTAATTCACTCTACCTCGAATTAATATATTTTCATATATGTTTAACTGAAGGGGAATTTCCTACTCGACAAGAAATTTGTCGGCTCACGGTGACGGTGTGGTTTGCGCCCGTGAGCCGACAAATTTCTTATCGACTGAAAAAATTCCCTTTCGGTTAACATACATGAAAAATATATTAATTCCAAGGTAGAACGAATTAGATAGTAAAGGATATTTGTAGCTCGATGCAGTGTATATGAATCACGGTAATGTGATATGACTCATACTCATACATATGTGTGTGTGTATATATATATATATATATATATATATATATATATTCTATATATATATATATATATATATATATATATATATATATATATATATATATATATATATATATCACTATACACATATATATGTATATGTATATATACGTATATATATACCCATATATATGTATGTATATAATATATAATATAATATACACACACATATGCATATGCAGTTTCAGAGTGGACTTAAATTAGCGGAATAGCAGCTGATGTAGGTTATGTTGATCACTTTCAACGCGCACATTCAGTGTGCTTTTGAATGTATATTGGAATCAAATTCACATGCATTTGTACTTGTTCATACGCATCCCATTAATGGTGAAATTGTTACATATATACTTGTTACGGTCGTTACTTTTTTCATTGATTGGTATCGTACATTATTATTAGTATTATTATTATTATTATTATGAATTTTAAACACGGACAATTGACTCGGCCTTTTTTTTTCTTCTTGTTTCTTTCTCATTAACTCCTTTTCCTTCCATGTTTCTTCTTCTTCTTCTTCTTCTTCTTCTTCTTCTTCTTCTTCTTCTTCTTCTTCTTCTTCTTCTTCTTTCAGAGAGAGTACGACAAGAAAATAGAAAAATACACAAAGATTCAAACTTTACCTTTTCTTACAGAGAAAAAGAAAATAAAAAAAGAGCACCTCCACTTTTTCCGACAGAAAAAAAGCTTAAAATACTGTCGACTTCCCACACGAACACGATCGAGACAGGTGTTGGGAGATATTTTAAGAGCCTCGCTCTTCCACCAATACACTCACTCCCTCTGCAAGTTTGCGAGCAGCGCATCCGACAGGGATATTGAATTTCAACAAGATGCCCTGACGAGAAACTGAGGGAGGGAGGGGTTCAGAGTGTGTGTCCCGGGTAGGGAAAGAATACTTCACGTCCTGGAAATTGCAACTGAAGGAGAACATCTACCTGGGGCCAATTCATTTGAAAGGTGAGAAGAGGAGGAATCTTCTTCTATCCCACCGTTATCCCGACATAAGGGGTCGGTTGCCTGATGTGCCTCCTCCTCCACTGCCTTCTATCAAAGGCATCATCAGGCAGGGTTTACTGTTTGGCAAAGAGGTTTTAACGACCGCATGCCCTTGCTGTCATCAACCACAGTTATTGGCGGTGGGCCTCGCCTTTGACTAAAAAGTCCACCTATAAGACAGCAGTTTCCACAGTTATTGGCAGTGGGCCTAGCTTTTGACTAAAAAGTAAGACAATAAAGTACCAGTTTCCACAGTTATTGGCGGTGGCCCTAACCTTTGACTCAAAAGGAAGACTGCAATGCAGCAGTTTCCACAGTAATTGGTGGTGGCCCTAGCCGTTTACTTCAAAGTAGGATTGCAAGGCAGCAGCTGTCCTTTTAGTCGCCTTTTACAACACGCAGGACCTACGGAGGTTGTATTCTTACACCCCTGCCACAGGATCATGAGTTTAGTACTAAACCCTCGGGGATCAAAGATCTCGTTTATTCACATAATAATTTGTCGACCACAATATAGAAGTGGGTGGATATCGAGGAGGAGGAGGAGGAATCCAAAGTGCCAAATGTTGTGGTTTTGAATTGGGTTGGGTGCCACTTGGGGAATCTTTGGAATGGCATGTCAGTATTTTTCATTTTCTCCTTTTTATTTCTCTTCGACTTTCTTTACTTTTTTGCTCTGGTTTCAAGAGTATTGGTTTGGCCTCTGCTGCTAATGCATTCGTATATATATATATATATATATTATATATATATATATATATATATATATATATATATTATATATAATATAATTATATATATATATATATATGTGTGTGTGTGTGTGTGTGTGTGTGTGTGTATATATGTATGTATGTATGTATGTGTATGTATGTATATAAGCAAATCCCACAGGAAAAGGATAGTCAGAAATCCAAGCGCTTTTTTGTTTTCTTAGTAAAGACGAAAGCACTTGGATTTCTGACTATCATTTTCTTGTGGGATTTGCTTATTTATGAAGTCACGTGCATCTACTGTGATTTTTTAAGCATATATATATATATATATATATATATATATATATATATATATATATATATATATATATATATAACTATATATATATATATATAAACACATCTGTCATGGTAATAGCTTGATAACAAAGGATGATAAATTAAAGGAAAGGAAAAGGCATCTTCTTCGAGAAGGCTTGCAGCAAAGGGGCATTCGCACGTGTTGGAGGCGCCTGTTCTCATGATTGTTCGAGAATCGTCAGGTGTGATATGGAAATCAACAGGCGCCAACATGTCGTTAGGAACGCCGCGATTTATGATGCAACATTTCGTTGAGATCTTTCTAAAACATTCCTGTCGTCTAGGGAGTCTGTGACATTCGCTGGTAAGCCCCACCCCCAGATTGCAGTATATATACGACCGATGAAGTAGATGAGATCATCAGTGAGAGACCAGTAGAGATCATGAGATCATCAGTGAGAGATCATCAGAGAAAGATAAGAGAAGGAACAGACGAATGATAAGAGGGGAAGAAGGCGCACGAGAGTATGATAGAAATCTGGTCAAGTCGTCCAGTCAGAGAGTGAGAGACAGGGATTTTTGGATGTTGAGCAAGCCTTCAGAGAAGAAACGTCCTACAAGTTGGTTTTGAGGAGTAACCTGCCCTTCGAGTATCAAAAATAGACATTACTTTCTGCAGCACAGAGCCAAGAAGACGTCTGAAGTTATAGTTCTCCTTTGTGAAACTGTCGCTTCGAGCATTGATTTCCGACAGCTGCAAAACTGGCCAGCAAGTATTTTATTACTGTTTCCCCAGTCCACATATTGTATGATTTTACTTTTGTTAAGTAAATAGGAGATATCATTCTGCATTTATCTTTGTTAGTAAGCTTGTAAATAAAACTTTGTTCTGTTTGTGTTTCTTTCTATATTCGTATCCCGAGTTTCAACTGTTGGTGTTGAATCCTTTTTGTTTATTATAATATTGAACCTGCAGCGGACCTCAGGGGTCCGTGACATAATTGGCGACCTTGCCAGAATATTTGGCACAGTAACATTGATACAGGGAGAATATAGAAAGAACTAAAATGAGTGAGATGGTGAAAGACTTTATTGAGTCTGGTAAGCTTTGAGAAAGGATGAGAATATTACGTATGTAGAATATGGTAAGAAGTTAGAAAGACTGTATTTTTATTGGTTAACTTCTGCTGAAGTTGAGGATTTTGATGGTTTGAAGAACTTAGTGTTGTTAGAAAACTTCAAAGATAGCGTATCCCCTGAGATTAAGCTTTATATAAAAGATAGGCGAGAAGTATCTTTTGCAGGAGCAACTAGGCTAGCAGACGAATATAGTTTGACTCATAATTTAAATGGTAGAGTACAAAGCAGTAAAAGTGTCAGTTCTAGTAATAGCAATGCTAGTAAAAGTGACTATTCCTGTTATGCATTTGGAAAACCTGGTCATACATCTAAGGTTTGTAAGACTAAAGTGGCATCTAGTGGCTCAGAATTAACTTGTTTCCGATGTAATGGGAAAGGGCATTTAGCGAGAAATTGTGCAGTAGAAAGGAAGGACGGTTAACCTTTCGTCAAATAGGAATGATGTGATGAGAGAAACTAGGAAATTTTTTGGTGAATTTCTGTCAGAAGGTGTAGTTTCCTCTCTTGGAGGAGTAGATTCGAGAGAAGTAGTCTTGCTTCGAGGCACAGGAGCTACTGTCTCACTGATTAGGAGAGAGTGTGCCAAACATGGCAGAAATCAATATGGAAGAATAAGTCATGTTAGGTGGATTTCCTAACACTTGTGTTCTTTGTCCTTTGTTAAAGTTAAACTTAGAAAGTCAGGTAGTGTCAGGAGAAGTGAAACTTGCAGTTGTTGACAGTTTGCCCTATTGATGGTGTTGACATTATTGTCGGTAATGACTTAGCTTTATCCAAGAATGGGAATCCTGTTATGAGTGAGATTCCAGTGCCTGAAATGGTAGTAACTAGATCGGGTTTAGATACAGACATAGACTATTGTCATAGTTTGTTCGTGGATTTGAACGAGAGCGAGTTCGTGGATTCGAACGAGAGCGAGTTCGTGGATTCAAGCGAGTGTTATAGAGGTGGTGAGGTTGATCTTGGCATGAGTGTGGCTGAGAGACCTGACTCTATAGGTAACAGTGATAGCCAAGGAGAAGGTGTAGCTGTCGAGAGTAACATAGTCGATGTAGTGGAATCAAGTACTAGTTACGGTGACGAATTAGGCACTAACCTTTTGAATAAGGATGAGCTAGTCAAATTTCAGAGAGAGGCTGAAACACTAATCCGAATTTTTGAATGCGAGTTGGATGATCATCTCGATAATGTGTGTAAGGAAACTTTTTGTTTGAAAGACAAAGTTTTTTTGTTATGTTCGTCCTAAGTCAGGTAGTAAAGAGGAAATCACCGAACAATTTGTGGTTCCTAGGAAGCTTTGTGAATTAGTTTTGAAGTTAGCACATGATGAGCAAGGACATTAGGGAGTAAATAAAACTTTCAGGTGTATTATTAGGGCGCACTTTTGGCCTAAAATGAGGAGTGACATAAAGAGATATGTTTTAAGCAGTCATGAATGCCAAATTGCCGGGAAACCGAATCAATTAATTCCCAGAGCTCCGTTGTGTAATATTCCTTTAGTAGGCGAACCTTTTGAGAATGTAGTTATTGATGCGGTCGGACCGTTGCCTAGAAGTAAGGGAGGGAGTATATATCTGTTAACAATCATTGATAGACTAACTCGCTATCCCGAGGCAATAGCTGTAAGAAGCTGTAACGCAAGGACTGTACTTAAACAATTGTTAGATTATTTTTCTATGTTTGGTCTGCCTCGCACTATACAGAGTAATGATGGTAGTAATTTTGTATCTAAATATTTCAAGGATAGAATGAAAGAGTAAGGCATTAAACTCGTAACTTCCACACCTTATCACCCCGAATCACAAGGCATTGTGGAGCGGTTTCACCAAACGTTAAAGAGTTGCTTGCAAAAACTGTGTAGTAACTTTGAACATGACTGGGAAGAAAAGTTACCATTTGTTTTATTAGCTTTAAGGTTGGCACCGAACAACACTATAGGATTTAGTCCTTTCGAGCTTGTTTTCGGTCACACCGATAAAGGTCCTTTGGAAATGCTAAAATGTAACTTAATGCTTAAAGAAGGTAGTGAGGACTACATAACTAATCTAGAGTATTATAAAAAACAATTTAAGAGATGCTTGACCACTAGCGAAGGAGAACGAGAGTGCTTGGCAACTAGCGAAGGAGAACAAGAGTGCAAGTCAAGGGGAGACTAAATGGAAACATGATCTTAGAGCAAAAGAGAGAAGGTTTTGTGTAGGAGATAAAGTTTTAGTACTAGTCCAGAAAGAAGGTCCCTCTTTATCTTATAAGTTCGAAGGTCCTTTTTCAATTTTAGAGAAGAGGGGAAATCTAAATTATGTAATCGATAGGGGTAAGCATAGAGAAAAGCGGATTCATGTAAAATTGCTACAGAATTATAAGGAATGCCCCGTGCCGTCGCCACTGCCCAGGTTCGTAGTAATGGTGTTACAGAGAGAAATTAATTTTGAGAAAAACTCAAGAGGTGCTTAAGAATTTCCAAGTTTTAATCAAAGTTCAGAAAATGAAAAATTAGGAAGAAAAGATAATGTGATAGCTGATAGAGTTTTTCAGAATGAGTAGCCTGACGACTGTTTTCTGTTTTGGCACGAGTGGGTGAGTGAATGGAGAAGTGCGCGTGTTTAACTGGATTAAGCTTTATGCAGAATTGTTCCCCTGCTGTTTAATTCTTGTTTCTCTCTAGAAAAAAATAAAATCAGTTGAAATAATTTTTTTTCTTTTGGGGGAACGTGTCATGGTAATCGCTTGATAGCAAAGGATGATAAATTAAAGGAAAGGAAAATGCATCTTCTTTGATAAGGTCTGCAGCAAATGGGCATTCATGCACGTGTTGGAGACACCTGTTCTCATGATTGTTCTAGAATCGTCAGGTGGGATATGGAACTCAACAGGCGCCGACATGTCATTAGAAACGCCATGATTTATGATGCGTGTGAGAGAGAGAGAAGAGAGAGAGAGAGAGAGAGAGAGAGAGAGAGAGAGAGAGAGAGAGAGACCTGAGAATAGTATACTCAATACTTCAACTTCTGTCGCACAAAATCTTGAAAGAAAATCTTATGAAACAAATGAAAGACATTTTACCATCTTAGCTACTCTTGATCGCAGTGTGTTTATTAAGTCTGATTTATAATGTTCTACTTTACATCAGGAATGATTTCAAATAGATATAACAGTTTTTCCGTAAAACTTATTCTTCGGTGGCACATTAAAATCACAAAGGCTAAAATATCTCACAGGTAGGGAAACGCTATTCCAAAATTCTCTCTCTCTCTCTCTCTCTCTTCTCTCTCTCTCTCTCTCTCTCTCACACACACGCATCATAAATCATGGCGTTTCTAATGACATGTCGGCGCCTGTTGAGTTCCATATCCCACCTGACGATTCTAGAACAATCATGAGAACAGGTGTCTCCAACACGTGCATGAATGCCCATTTGCTGCAGACCTTATCAAAGAAGATGTTAATGTTCTGCATTACTTCTAAGTCAGTTCGAAATATAAAATATTAATTTATAAGTGTCGAATTCGAATTGAAAAATCCTCTCTCTCTCTCTCTCTCCTTATCTGTCTCTCTCATTAACAACGCCAGTTAATGGTCTTCATTACTTCTAAGTCAGTTCGAGGTATAAAATATTAATTTATAAATGTCGAATTCGTATTGAAAAATCCTCTCTCTCTCTCTCTCTCTCTCTCTCTCTCTCTCTCTCTCTCTCTCTCTCTCTCTCTCTCTCATTTAACAACGCTAGTTAATGTTCTACATTACCTCTAAGTCAGTTCGGGATATAAAATATTAATTTATAAATGTCGAATTCGAATTGAAAAATCCACTCTCTCTCTCCCTGTCTGTCTCTCTCTTTCTGGTGATATTTTGGAATACCGGAGTACAGAGAGAGAGAGAGAGAGAGAGAGAGAGAGAGAGAGAGAGAGAGAGAGAGAGAGAGAGTGGTTCTCTTGACAGGATGATTGATTGGCAAATCCTCTTCTGAAACGGAAACTTTGATCGCTTTTTCATGACCCACTTCATTTGTCAACTGAAGATTTTCGAGAGTCTGTCCAATGAACAAGAGGTGCTCTCAGTTACCAATAACAGGAGAATTATTGTAGTATATGTAGAGAAATGGATTTAGAGG
>NC_087216.1:66849662-66864662 GCF_015104395.2 Macrobrachium nipponense
GGGAAGTCGAGTGACATCTTGTCCACCTCACCTCACCACCGCCCGCCCCCCCACAAAGTCTAATCTAGTATTTAGATATTTCCCACATTCCGTCTCCCGACAAGAACGTTGTCAATGAAGTGTTGCAACGTTCTTGCAATAATTCCTGGATTCTCTGATTCTTTCAGAAACGTTTGTGAACAGAGTCGGATAGTATTCTCATAGAAGCTTGAAGCACCTTGTTAAAATACGATTTCTCTCTCTCTCTCTCTCTCTCTCTCTCTCTCTCTCTCTCTCTCTCTCTCTCTCTCTCAAATTATTATAGAATACTGTTTATATCCTTCAGTAAGAAAATTGGATAAGTCTTATGGCATATTTCCCATATAGAAACGAGAATGTGAATATACTTACATAGCCCTTTGTAACAGTAGATGAGCCTAATGCTATATTATTCTCCTTATAAAACTGATGAATGCATTTAGGGAACCTTTGTAACGTTTTCACATAGGTGCATCTTATGATGCGAATCTTAGTCTTGAAAGACTATTGTTGTGTGAAGCCTTTTCCTACGAAAGCTGAGCAAGACAACGCTTAGTTTACTATTTTAATCATTCACCAATCTAATCCTTGACTCCATTTACGGCCGATAGCTTTTTTGCAGAGGAATACAAAGTAGACTATCTAACACTTGAATTAAATAAAAACAAGGCGTGATCCGACCCCAGCTCACTCGAGACATGTGCAAGATGTTCCCCTCAGGCATAAGTTGTAAATATAATATTCCTGACTTTTAACATAATTCAAAACGTGCTCAAATCTACGGCCAAATAGAATCTTGTTTCACCAACGAAAATAAAATAAATACGCTATATTTGATCAGAAATAATTGATCTGTACTGTTCAAAATGCACGTTATTTATTTCTTGCATTTTCATTCGAATAAATAAATCATAAATATCCTATCCAAAAATTCCTGTATCTTTATCTTGAGGCGAAACACCTTTTTCAGAACTTTTTAGACTCTTCCATAGACCTTTCCTAGACTTCACCCAACAACAACAACAAAGTAGTTTGTAGGCTTACTCCCCGAGTAAGCGAAAATGAAAATGGATATAAAGCTTTCACTCCTTAAAAAGGAAGCCTTTCAGCCTCCTCAGAGTGTCAGGGCGTAACCAGATCAGAGCGTCCTCTGAACACGGGTCGGGAGTTTCCATCTCGCAAATTGTTTTATTTACTTTTCGTTGCCTAATTTAATAGTGCAAATATCCCGGACGAGTTTTTACGCCACACTTCAGTTTACTTTGCAATCAAAAGCTACAGATCAGCGGGATTCAGCTCGTGACGCAAAGGAACTGTTTAGTAATTGGTTTAAATTCCAAAACTCTGAGGAATGAACCCGTTTCAAATCGATCTGACTAGATACCTTCGATCGTGGGCCATTTAAATAGGAGAGAATTGGAAAAAAATGAGCGGTGGTGGCCTGTGTTGTTACGTTGCCAGAAGCACGATCATGGCTAACTTTGACCTTAAATAAAATCGAACCTACCGAGGCCAGAGGGCTGCAATTTGGTATGTGATCAACATAGGGTGGATGATCAACATACCATTTTGCAGCCCTCTAGCCTCCGGAGTCTTTAAGATCTGAGGGGGGGCATAAGCAGAAGGACAAACAAAGCCATCTCAACATTTTTCTTTTACAGAAAACTTAAAACTTTTTGTTATTTCGTAAATACAGTAAAACTATTAGTAAGTGAGCTTTCGGATTTTGATTCGTAAACAAACACACACACACACATTTTATATTTATATTATAGTTTATATCTGTAGATTTATATATATATAGATATATATAATATATTCATATATATATATAATATAATATAATTATATAATATATATATATATTTGATATATATGTGTATATGTATAATGTATATATGTATATATGTATATATATATATATATATATATATATATATATATATATATATATATATATATATATATATATATATATATATATATATATATATATATATATATATATATATAGATACGTTACCATAATCCAACACTTGTCGAAATATAAAGGGAGCGCTCAAGGTTTTAAACTAAATGAAGGAAAATGAGGTAAGACATGAAAATTGGGAATCACTCCTAAATAAATACGCTACACATTTGAACATGACCTTTCTCTGGAATCCATAAAAAAAAAAAAAAAAAAAAAAAAAGGCTCAACCTAAACGAACATTCCCAGAACAATTAACTACAAAATGGAAAAATATGTCGTGTTGTCTTTTTCATTTGTAACGAATACCATAATTATTTTGCTGTGGACCGTCACATTAATTACGGCGTGCTTGGTTATTTAGGAGGGGAAGGACAAATACTTCCGACATCAGTGCTACCATCAATGGCATATAACGACAAAGCTGAGTTGTCAATAAATTATATTTATATATATGTATGTTATATATATATATATATATATATATATATATATATATATATATATATATATATATATATATATACACACACATATATATTATATATATATATATATATATATCTATATATATATATATATATATATATATATATATATATATATACACGTATATTATATAATGAGGGTAAATTTAAAACCTAAAGAAAATTCAATAAAAACCATGTAAAGATGACTTATTTTTATCAGTATCATCATCATTTACCACATTTTAGTCATTGCTGTCAGTATAATCAAAATTATAATTGTTTGCGCTATCATTTTTAGCCACTAGTATTGAATTCCAGAACCCGAAATCTATAAAGTGGTAAAATTTAACAATCATTATATTATACTAAAGATGTGATGTATTACAACCGTCAGAAAGTGTGCTAGATCATAAGCTATATCAGAAAAACTGAATAACCGTTTATATTGTCTCCAATACCAAAATAAAATATCTATTATTTCTCAACATAAAAATCTAGAGCCTGTATTTTCTGCTAGGAATTATAATCCACATCTCAATCTGTAAACTATACTTCTATTTACATAAATCGGTAAACCAGTTAATCCTAAGTCAGTAGACTTTATAGTTTGCGTCAATATGGAAAAATCGCTTCCTTCAAATTCTGTAGTCTATAGTTTGTGTCTTGGCTTGATTGTGTTTTCATTCAGTGTTCCGATTTTTCTGGATATGAGATCAACAAGTATCTCCTGAAGGATTTTTTATCCTTTTAAATGTCAATTCCATCATGGAGACCTTAAAAATCTCTAACTTCAAAAACCACATTTATTCAGGAGTAAGTGAAAGGACGGAAATAGAAACACGAGGAGTTACTTTGGACACATATTCGGTGAAATAAGTTGTGGAGAATTTTTGGCAACAACCCCAACCCCCTCCTCCTCAAAGGGGGGTGGGGGGGGGGTTGGGGGATTTGGGGAGATGTTTGAACAAAACATCGCCATTGTTCGGTCGGTTCGTAAACACCTCCGAGTTTGACCAAACTTTTTCCCCTAAAACATTATGTTCTCGGGAAACTAAAGCTGATTTTTGATCAGATGCTTTCTTTCTCCAGGGAAAGCATGATTTTCCTCCTCTCCTTCCTTCTCCTTTTCTTCTCTTTTTCTTCTCTCTGCTTCCTCTCTCGTCTCTCTCTTCATCTCTCTCTCTCTCTGGAATGTATTTCATTGAACTATTGGGACCAACTATTTGTTTTATGACAAAGTATTTTTCTTCAGTGTCACATGAAAACTATGGCCTATATATGTATATATGTACATTGTATAATGTTAGTAGACTATGTATATGTACACACATACACACACACACACATATATATATATATTATATATATATATATATATATATATATATATATATATATATATATATATTTATATATATATATATATATATATATATATATATATATATATATATATATATATATAGCACTTGAAACATATCAGGGAAGCGCTATCTACATTTCAGAAAGGACACCAAGGCCAAAATCTTGTAATCAACTTCACAATAATTCAGCAAAATGACATGTAAAAAATGATAAAGAGTACGTTAAAAGATGGCTAATACTAAAATTGAAATAATTTAGTAAATAAAATAAAATAAAGAAGAATGTAAATTTAAGTAAAAAAAAAAAAACGGATGGTACAAAGGAACAGTAAATACACTAAGACAATATACAAACCAGCAGAATGCAGACTAAAAACACAAAAGTGAGGTTACAGCCACATTTCTAGCCAAAGAAGGCTTTATCTTGACAGAATATAGAACTTCTAAAATGTCGACGTCTGTAGCAAACTGAGCAGAGGTTAAAAGAGAAAAATCATCAAAATGTAAAGGGTGACCAATCTCCTCGCTGAGTTCTCTAATTGCACTGTAACTAGGTCGTGAAAGATAATTGCCTGTACGAAATGACCTACCAAGGTGTTCAAACCATCTCAAACAAGCTGATCTAGTAGTGATATCTCCTCTGGACAAGTGAATTTGTAAAACAACAAGAAGGACAGTAAAAGACGACCGTGTATACAAAAGCAACGAACGCTGGCCGTTGCTTGAATGCACGCGGGGAATACCCGGAGGCATACAAAGTCTGTCGTGAGTGCGTATGCCAACAGAGCCTTAACACACAACTGCTGACAAACAACGACTATGCAGATCAAATGATCGAAACAGCAATAAAAAAGAAAATGGACGAATTTTACCAATCCAACACGACGACGAAAAACGAGAACTTGATTATTTACCATCGCGTACATTATGGGCCTGCATACAAGGAGGATTGCTGCACACTACGTGGGACAGTAAACAGAGGCGTAACCCCCAAAGGCCCTTTACCACAAAATAAGCCTCAGGATATATAGTAAGCCCAACCTTGTATCAGCCCTAATAATGAAGAACAGCACCATCCGGGGGGACCGAAGGAGATGTGCACGAACGTAGTTTACAAATTCACTTGTCCAGAGATGAGTCTTTCTCACAGCCAAAATTACAACGACCCTTCGGAGACGTCTGCTGGCTCATAGAAATCAAGGGGCCATCCATCAACATTATATAGATGTTCACGACAGGAAGCCATCTCTACAAGAGCTGATAGAAGGCACCCAGGTCGTGCACAGAGAAGACAACTATGGTCGCCTCTTAATAACCGAAGAGGTAAGCATCGCTTTCAGAATCCGACCTTGAAAGTCCAACAAGAATCAGACCATATACTCCCCTCCAGCAGGAGAAGGAATACGCAAGCCAACAGGGACCAGACAGCACGCCCCAACCCACAGAAAACATCGCGCCCCTTAGAAGACATGAAAGAACCCAGGGAGAGCAGCCAAGTAACATCCTTGCTCAGGTCGCTGAGATCCCGCGCAACACTAATCTGCAGCCGTTAACCAACGTAGACCATTTGGACACACACACACACACACACACACACGCTCACTCACTCAAATTTAATATTATACACATTTATGTATAAACAGAAATGATCTGATTTGTACCTTTATGCATGCTATAAAAATATTTTTTATTCCGGTATTTAGATTTCTAAATTCATTTTTATTCCTGTATGTAATTTTGTATTTAAAACCAACATGTAACATATCAAATTTTAAACATACATTTAAGGAAACACTAGCACATGGCATTTTATTTTGAATATTTATTTAACCACTGTTTATACTTTCACTTTTATTGTCACAGTACATATGTCCTTATGTTCCTTGTATCCAAAACAACGCCCTTAAGCTGTTAATCCCTAGACTAACCAGTACCCATACCTCAAGGTCATACTCCCCACACGATGAAATAAATAGGCCAAAAGGCCAGATTGTAAGTCAGTAGTCGCTTGATAATGCCACAAGGCGAAACAGCTGTCGCGACACAATTCAATAAATGGAAGAAGGAAGTCTGCGTATTTTTCACCAGAATTGACGAACGAGAATCGGAAAAAGCTTCGTCGGTATGAAGATACCTGCAAGAAACTTATTGATGCCACTAAAGCAATTGCTTTCAACAAATATATATATATATATATATATATATATATATATATATATATATATATATATATATATATATATATACGCATATAAATACATACTATACACACATGCATATATATTATATACATAAACATATTTAAATAATTATATGTATACATTATATATGTATATGCATGTGTATATGCATGTCTAATTTTATATAGAATACTAGCATACTAGAATATCAAGCCACAAATTGCACATTGCAATAAGATTCACTCTCATAAAGGCATTATCATAACTGGAACACTGTTGACAGTGTCTTAATTCACTCAACTGACTGGATCAAGTCGCTTCCCCTGGCTGGTTGGTCATTTTCTACAAGACTAAGGCACTAGAGGAAGTGCCATTAATGAACAAAAAGGGAGGAAGAGGGTGAAGATAAAGAATTTCTTTCATATTCTGAAGATTTGTTCTCGAAGGAAGAATTAAACTCCTTTAATTTTTTAGCCTTCTGGAACCTCGACTTTTACACAGTAAATGTCAAGGAGATTAAGAGGAAAGGGGCAGAGAAGTAAATGAATAGAGAGAGAGAGAGAGAGAACTGGGATGGCCTTAATTCGTTGCAATTTAGCGAAAGTAAAATACATACTTTTTATTGCACGCAAAATTCCCTTCTGTTTACCGAATAAAAAAATAATAACCTTTAACCCTGTTTCCTAAACGCAAGTTCAAACATTCACAATTTATTTTCCTAAACGAAATCGAACGAGAATAATCTTCTTCAACTCATCGAAGGAAGAACAAAAATGAAACTGAAAAACTCTCCAAGATGATTTGTATTTACTTGGCTCAGGGATATCCTCATTAACTTTAGCATGACTTTCATCTCTCTCTCTCTCTCTCTCTCTCTCTCTCTCTCTCTCTCTCTCTCTCTCTCCCCCCTTTTCATTTCTTTGATTCTCTCTCTCTCTCTTTGTCTTTTCTATAGAGAGATCTCTCATTGATTCCTTCTCTCTCTCTCCCTCTTTCTCCTTTTCATTTCTTTGGTAAAAAGATCTCTCTCTCTCTCTCTCTCTCTCTCTCTCTCTCTCTCTCTCTCTCTCTCTTTTCCCTACGCCACTTGCAATAACATTCCACTTTGACTATCATCCAACGTTGGTCATCGGTTCTCGAAGCAACAAACGGAAGGAGGAGAATCTGAGGTTTTAATCTCTTTTATTCGAAGGCGAATCTAAGCGATGGTTTCCCATCAGCCTCAGAGTGAGAGATTTCGTCCCAATTTCGTCAGTGAGAGGCTTTGGTCCTCCTCCAATCTCTCGGGTGGAAGGTCAGAAAGTTACTGATGTATCAGTTCTTTCCTTTGTTTGTTTTAGCTGTTTATTGTTTACGGTCTATAATTGTAGTTTAGGTGTATTCATAGAAGTTAGTTATTATTATTATTATTATTATTATTATTATTATTATTATTATTATTATTATTATTATTATAATATTCAGACGATGAACTCTTATTCATATGGAACAAGGCCTCCAACGGGACCATTGGCTTAAAATTCAAGCTTCCAAAGAAGATGGTCTTCATTCGAAAGATGTAACAGAGGGTAAAAATGGCATTTATGCATAATATACATACACACACACACACACACACACACACACACACACACATATATATATATATATATATATATATATAATATATTATGCCATAAATACCAAAATACAGTATGAAAACATAAGACCTATTCCAGATAATTATATTCCTAAGATACATTATATAAATCCCCAATAAAAAGTTGCCTTATAAAAACCAACCCATTCTTCTTCTTTAATTTCTCTCACTTGGAGTAATCTCCCCAACAGCTGAGGAGGAGACAGGAAGAGCGAAGAGCAACATAAAACATTTGCATATAAATAGAAAAATAACTCGGCAATATGAGAAACAACCGTCTCGTTTCCATGAAACCTGACACCCACGAAATATCAAAACATCATTCATAAGGTAATTCTCATGCATGACAATGCAAGCACACAGGAGGGATGACGGTTGGAAATGAATTTATTAAAATATGAATCCACACAAGGCGAGTTTTGTTTTGGTCGGGGTGGGCGCGGGAGGGGAGGGTGGGGGGGATTGCCTTCTTTGCAAATCTATCAACGCCAAGGATTCCAACGTATTTGTAACAGGCACTGGTTAAAATTTGGCCAACAACGGGTGATGAAGAGAGATCGGAATGCACAACGACACAGTCTCAAGTGTTAGGGAAAAAGTTTTAAAACACTGGTACGAGACCAAACAAGCTTACACAATTATAATATTAGTTAGCTGCACCGGCGATCGCGGGAAGTGCAAATGACCGGGAAGCATATGATTGTGACGTCAGGAAAATGCAATTGCACGTGTAATTTAGTTGGCGCGCCAAGCAGGGTGTGTACATATGTGGGAACGCACGTACAGGGGAATCATGAATAGACTAGCATGCGTGCATTTGTATGCCCATAATTGTTTGAGAGTTCGTACAGACACATGAACGGAATAGAACACCCTAGGTGGTGATTAATGGGGCAATTAGATGAAAACGCTAGTGGTAGTCGCAAGAGGCCAAGGGAGGCGAGAAGATCCATTGATTAAGGTTGAGTGATGGAATAAACAACATTTAAAAAAACAGTGACAACTATTTTTCAGATACTTTAAGAGGAAAGTGTGGTGCGACACTTAATATTATTGATGAACTTCAATATATTAAGTTTCTGATAAATGTGGTTTCTTTTACAGATGGATTCGGTTTGTCACTACCAAAACTGAATTCTCTATTTGACATTTATTTGAGAAAGACTGATGAGTTTCTTTAACAATTAGGGCAGTTATGTGACAATTTTTTATAGTTTATGGGATTTTCAATTAAATTTATTTAACTTTCATGTTAGCTATTTTGGGGAAATGAAGACTATTTTTGTATCTCAGAGTTTGAATTAGAACTTATTGCAGGTTGCTGGGAGCATCGAAGGAAGGTCACGGTACCAGTTTAGGAATTCTCTCCTTTTAGTTCAACAGGGTCATTTTTACACTAACATATTCATTGGATGCTTTAATGTTTAGAAGTAATTTTAAAAAGTGGAATAGCATTTTAATAAATTCATTTCCAACCGTCATCCCTCGCGTGTGTTTGCACTGCCATGCATAAGAGTGACCTTCTGAGTGATGTTAAGATTTGACGAAAGTCTCAAGGTGCATTTATTGGGGGTCAGGTGTCATGGATGAGGAGACGGTCGTTCTTCCTCCTCCTCCTGCCGAGTTGTTTTTCTATTTATATGCAAATGTCTTATATTGCTCTTCGCTCTTCCTGTCTCCTCTTCCTCAGCCGTTGGGGAGATGACTCCAGGTGAGAGAAATTAAAAAAGAAAATTTATTTGTTTAGACTTCATAAAGCAACTTTTTGTTGCCATTGTAAGTGATGTATTTTAGGAAAATAATGTCCTGAAATAGATCTTTCATACTGTATTTTGTTACTGATGTGAGAGGATTGTTATCAAGTATTTACAGGAGTGAATATTTCATATTCCTATGGGGACTTTTATCAGAAAAAACAGATTCACTTACGTCCCGAAGCGATGCAGGTTGAACGCTTAAACATTCGTATGACTGAACACAAAAATGAGTAAGACTGAAGTAATAAACATGAGTAAGATTGAACACACAAGCATGAGTAAGATTGGACGCATAAAAATTAGTATGACTGAACACAAACATGAGTAAGACTGAACAAATAAACATGAGTAAGACTGAAGGAATAAATATGAGTAAGACTGAACGCATACGAATGAGTAAGTTTGAACGCATAATCATGAGTAAGACTGAATGAATATATATGAGTAAGAATGAACCCATAGAAATGAGTAAGATTGAGCACATACACATGAGTAAGACTGAACGGATAAACATGAGTAAAACTGAATGCATAAAAATGAGTAAGACTGAACAAATAAACGTGAGTAAGATTGATTACATAAATACGAGTAAGACTGAATGATTAAGTAAGATGAACGAACAAACATGAGTAAGATTGAATACATAAAAATGATTAAGACTTAACGCATAAAAACATGAGTAAGACTGAATGCACATAAATGAGAAAAACTGAAAGCATGAAAATGAGTAAGACTGAATGAATGAAAATGGGTAAGAGCAGAATATTCATCCACCAAGAATGCAGGACGAATGTAACGGCCATCATGTAACAAGCAACGGTGAATTAAAATGTAAAGTTTCCCATTTTGCATATTGCTATGCTGACTAATAATTTCCAGGCGTTGTACCTGGAAGTGACTTTTGACTGGGAATAAATCTGGAAGAGGCTCCGTTCGATTAAACGCCGATTTTCGCCATCCCAAAAATCTGGGACATTTATAAGTTGCTACGAAAATGTTGGCTTATTCTTCGTTTTTCGTCAACGAATAAGACGGGAGAATTTAATAAAGTGTCAAAAACTCCTAGCGAGGGAATCACCTGCCAACCACAAGACAAAAACTGGAATGAAGGATTGAATTCAGAATTTCCAGCAAAGAAGAAACTTGAAAAACAAATAAAAGAAAACGGACCAAAGAAAGGCAATCAACGAGAAGAGGGTATTTAAAGATGACAACATTCTTTGTTCTATGCTAACCCTTCTTATAATCCCTTGAAACATTAAGGAAAAGGGAAAATTCCTTGCTCTTAAAGTATATTTGAAACTTTTGCATCAATAATTAATTAGTTTCCTTTTGAGTTGAATATCTACTGTGAATTTCGTCGATCGGGTGTAACAGACAATATCAATTCAGTCATTCAATTTGTTATGAAGGAAAATATACTTGTCACTTCAGAATAGATCAAAGCATAATTGTTTGTTATCTCATGCAAATACAGTTACTGATGCGACCTAATTTGCATCCAAATTATTGTAGTCGCTTTACTGTTTCACGTTACGATATATTGTTTCGTTATTAACAACGATGGTACCTCGTGAAATCCTCTGAACCTAAATATGATGCACCTAGTTAGAGGAATATTATTTTATTTTATTTTTTCTAAAGAGTAGCAAACAGTACTCCTGCAACTGGGACTCCATTTTATAAAATAAATAAAATATTTCTCTCTCAAAGCGGTGAAATGAATTTGTGTTATCTGATATTCCTTTCATAATTTATAATTGCGCTGAGGATTACACGGGGCTCTGAAAACACTCAAAATTTCCATTTCATACATTCCCTCCATTTACATTAAAAATGTTTCAATTTACTTACATAATGTTCTTTTATCTTTTAGGAAATGTAACTATCTGTTTATAGATTTAAATAAATGACAATAAAATGTCAATATTGAAAGAATAGGTCATACAAAAACTTTGCATGATACTACATAAAATAGAATAGACTGAAAAGCAATGAAAGATAAGTACATAAATGCGTGAGGCAGCGTTGCCACATCCACTTTTGAATCTCGCTCCAACCCTTTTATCCCTTGCTTGTATTTCAGTATCTCTTCCCGAGGAACAATCATGTCCACGACAGAGCGATGCGCTAACCACGGTCTAGGTATATTAGGTCTGACGACGCGCAGGCTACGTGCTCACAGTAGGGGACATGACGTCACGCGAAAGACACTTTCCTTGTGAGCCAGGTATATATACATAAGTTTTGTCAATAATGAAAAGAAAGCTGAAACTTGTACTGTAGAAAACAGGCTAGCCGTAATATCTTGTGATGAAATGAAAATCGCAAAACACTGGAATTATGATAAAGGGACATTAGATTAAATAAACCTTATGGAAAAGTTCAGATTATCATGCCGAGGGGTCTGACTGCTAAATGGAAACCCCCCATCTTTCATGATTTCGACAAATCATGTGTCCATGAGATGGTAATAGGAATGACTGTGGAAGTAGAGAATGCAGGCTACCCCGTAATTGCATATTATGTTCTTGATCTAGTGCCGAATAATCATAAATTATGGCAGGCGTTTGAGATAGATCAATAAAATTAAATAAAGTTGCAATAAAAAAAAAACCATGTCATGATAGGGAAATACTCGTATTTCCCGATGCCTCCATATAAAACTGACCAGAAATCATTTTATAACCAGAAGGTTTTGTTTTGACGATTGGATACTGATTTCTGATTCTTGTATGAGGGAAAAGTCAAGTAAGGCACGCACAGAATATGGTCTATCTAGCTCACAAGCTTAGGCACGATCTCGAAGGTTACTGTGAAATTTATCTCTTTGACAAATGACTGTTTTGATCTCATGAATTCATCATGCATGACTGGAGATGTAAAATCAAGGAATGCATATGAAACTGACTGAGGTAACCAGAAAACTCTTCTGTGTAAAATTATCAATGTAATGACAAAAATAAGAGTATGCAACGCAAGATCAAGCACACATTACAGTTTCCAATCGTGTCATTCGTGAGTGGGGGGTCTATATAAGATGTTAAAAATTAAAACTATAATGTTGAAATATATATTATTTTAATTGAATCAGAACCCACTAGAAAAAATTTTGGGTGTTGCAGACTGATGAGTGGATTGCATGATCACCCGGGTGCTGTTAACTATAAAAATAGAATTAGAAAGCTGCTTCTCGGTAAGAACGTTGTCCCAATTAGAAATTTGCAACATATAAAATATAAACTTGTATCTAGAATTTGAGACTAATACAATCAACACTCCAGAGGATATGTCCAGTTTTTCAGCTGATTTTCAGCTGATCCAAATAATTCGAAGTCAATATCTGATATAATTGAAGAAGAATCTTTGCGATATATACGTCGGTGGCTACATTGTTAAAAACTTTCAGTGAGTATCCTCATTTTGGTCAAAAGATGACCGACTCTCAAAGTGACTAAAGGTTCTGGATCAATAAAATTAACAAGAGTCAATTCTATATGGCTTCTGAACGTTTTTATTAACAAAAACTAGGAATTAGACACTAATATCAGTCTTGGGTTATTTTGACATGTCACCCCCTTCCCACCACCCTTCCTGGGGCTGAAGTTGGACTTAGAGGTTATCAGGAGAGTCATTATTCATCTAAGTGACCTAGAAAACTATGGATTAGACACTATTATCTGTTGTTTTTCGTTATTTTTACATGTCATTCCCTTGCCACCCATTCATGTCCCCTTCCTATATGGGCTTATCATATAGTAGGTACAGTTAGGTTAGTACTAATGTCCCCCATGTAAAATTTAAACAAAAACTTGAAAAAAATTAAGACATTGAATTTCATGTACGGGGTGGTTGTAATTATTCTTATGCCCTCACCAGGGGGCTACTATTAACCTGTATTTCGAATTTAATCATTACAGGCAAAGTAATAAGAGATAGAAATTGTCATAGGACAGATGTTACATGGCATCAAAACTGGCACCCAGCTTCATAGGAAAGCGGAGAGAGTAAATAATTACATCTATTAACCTCACATAAAGAAGCCGTTGAATTCTTTCTTCTTCAGGAAACTTTAGATTTCCTTCTCCGGTTTTTGGTTCATGTCAGTGGAAGTGAAGCCAATTAAGACAGAGGATTAAATACTGGAACAGTTATGGAAAAGGGCTGCAGATACCCTTCATTAGCTCTAAATTTATATATATATATAGATAGATATATATATATATATATATATAATATATATATATATATATATATATATATATATATATATATATATATATATATATAGATGACCAACGAAACGCTGGCCGAGAAAAACTCAGTAATTACTGTCCCATTTATCCATGTTTGACTGTGATGCCTGTCCCATTTCTCCAGATATTACTGTGGCAACTGCCCCATTTATCCAGATATTACTATAATGTCTGCCCCTTTTATCTAGGTATTACTGTGACGATTGTCCAGTTTATCCAGGCATTACTGTGGTGACTGCCTCATTTATACAGATATTATTGTGATAACTGTCCCATTTATCCAATGTTTCTTATAGGTAACAACTATTTGCTATAATGGCTTGTTAGAATGTGTTGGTAGTTCGAGACTAAGTAAGTTTGGCTATTGCTATTCCTGTTATTTGTATATATATATATATATATATATATATATATATATATATATATATATATATATATATATATATATACACAAATGGTAAACACATCTGATTGTTTGTCTGTTTGTTCCAAGTGAACGTCTACACCAGTGAACCGATCAGTATGAAATTTGGTACAAAGGTTAAGCTAACATAGGGTTCGAACACAGGCTAATTAGATTTTCTCTAAAGCATATATAACCTCCCCCTAAAAAGTTATTACTTCTACCCCTCCCGGCCCCCTCCCACACCCCAGAATGTATCTTTGTATTTTTTGGGGCTGAATTGGTTCAGATTTGAAACGTAGGCTATCGGTGCTAATTGCATTAATTCAAAATAGTTATCAAGCCGTTTGGGGCACTGTGGATAACTTTCTTGCTTTGAGGCTGAATTTGGTCAAATTAACAGCATGTGTTAGGACAGCAATTGTATTATTTATAAATAAATTACTGTAAAAAATTTTTGGGCCCTGGAGGACCCCCTATGCCCCCTCCTCAATATAACCTTCTTATTACTTTGCCTGTAATGATTAAATTCGAAATACAGGTTAATAGTAGCCCCTTAGTGGGGGCATAAGAATAATTACAACCACCCCGTACATGAAATTCAATGTCTTATTTTTTTTCAAGTTTTTGTTTAAATTTTACATGTGGGACATTAGTACTAACCGTACCTACTATATGATAAGCCCATATAGGAAGGGGACATGAAGGGGTGGCAAGGGAATGACATGTAAAAATAACGAAAAACGACAGATAATAGTGTCTAATCCATAGTTTTCTAGGTCACTTAGATGAATAATGACTCTCCTGATAACCTCTAAGTCCAACTTCAGCCCCAGGAAGGGTGGTGGGAAGGGGGTGACATGTCAAAATAACCCAAAAAGACTGATATTACTGTCTAATTCCTAGTTTTTGAGGTTGCTGGGACGAATAGTGACACTCCCGAT
>NC_087216.1:66892162-66893244 GCF_015104395.2 Macrobrachium nipponense
GAGTTTAATAATAAATTTTTGTATTTAGAATTTTTATAAGTGTTTTCTTTATCTTATACCAGTATATTTGCATTTAATTATGATTATATTGATGTTAGGTAGAAACATAGAGTGGTAATTAATCTGTTTTCCTTCAATTTACTTGAAGTGACTTAGAACCATGGAAGTACTTAGACTTCTGAAATCAGGGAAATACTTAGACTTTTAAAGTTGTTGATGGAGTGATGCCCTTTGATTAATTTGATTACTTACAAGATTACCTCACACCTGTTTTGATGAACTTAGTCTGATTTTCTGCAATACTGGTAAGTTGTTAAGGGATCACTGTTGCCTTTAGAGTATTCAGTCGTTTAATACCTTTGATGAGGGCTCAGGTGTCTGGCTTTTGTGAGGTAACAATTGATGAATGGTAACCAGATACTTGGCACTTCATAACATATATAATATATATATATATATATATATATATAATATATATATATATATATATATATATATATATATATATATATATTATATGGAAAAACGTGTGAGTTTCTGTTTGTTCCAAGTGAACGTTTACACCAGTGAACCAATCAAGATGAAATCTGGCATAGAAGTGAAGCTAATATACAGTTAGAAAATAGACTAATTAGATTTTCTTAAAAACACTTAAAACCACCCTAAATAAATTCGAATGCCCATCCTTGGCATTCGAATTTATAAATAATATTGGATCTCATAAAAGTCTGTAGTTTGTCCTTATAGGTAAAAAAGCCGCCAATCTTAAGTGGATTCATAGGAATTAAATTCAGTTTTAAAAAACCAAACTCCTTTTCAATTTGTTTAGCTTTGGATCTAAGAAGGTCAGTTTGGATAAATGGAATTGTAGCCTACATCGTCAATTTAGGAACATTAAATTTCAGGGCGGCATCAGAAAAATTACCTTTTTGAGAGAGAGAAGAGGTGAAAGGTAGAAGGTGTAGGAGTTTATTCCTAGAGGGAGGTAACTTTGGTTGAATATTTAAAGTTTTTATCTTATAAGAATTGAAGAGAGAAGAGAACATTGCTGTCTAATTGAAAGCCCCAGATATTATTTTTGT
>NC_087216.1:66896244-66917549 GCF_015104395.2 Macrobrachium nipponense
ACGAACGTCAACCTTCTGGGATGGGAACCTACTTTGGCTCTCACAAGAACTTTAAATGATGACTGTTAAACTAAAAAGAGGTGTTCGTTCGTACACGCGTATATTTTGTTAGGTTTGCTAACCTATTGCATTGTAAATCACTCTGTAAGAGATCACTTCTTCTTCTCCCTTCGTCCATCTTAGACATCAAGCTCTTCTCTGCAACTATCTATTTTTGACTACCGTGTTTCCACGACATCCTTCAACCAAACCAAGAATATGAAGAAAGAGTTCAGAATATATCTTCCTGCCTGAAGAGAGAGAGAGAGAGAGAGAGAGAGAGAGAGAGAGAGAGAGAGAGAGAGACTGTGTACCTCTCCATGACCAACCGCTGTTCGCATGTGCAGACCAGAAGTACACATCGAGGGCTGTGTACGACACTTTGGTGTGTTCAGCCCCTTACAAATATATATATATATATATATATATATATATATATATATATATATATATATATATTATATATATTATACACCACACACATATATATATATTTTATATATATATATATATATATATATATATATTATATATATGTATATATATATATATATATATATATATATATATACATATTATATATATATATAATATATATATATATATATATATATATATATATATATGTATATATATATATATATATATATATATATATATATATATATATATATATATATATATATATATATATATATATATCTATATATGGATGGTAGAAGGTGATCTCCGCTACAAAATCGTTAATATAGTTTTTACTTGTTATTACTGTATTTTCAGAGTCAGTTGTTTCCTTAATGTCGACATATTTCGGCCACCTCCCTGGCCACCATCTGGACATTGCAAAGGACGTTCTGGATGGGCATCGTTTGTTGTTTTAAGATTATGCCAGTCTTGTGCTGGCACGGGCTCTAGCTCCTGCAGCAGCCCGTAAATTGGGCTTGATAGTAGAGGTAGTCCTGGAACGAATCTGGTTGATTCTGCTCGCCTCCTGAACGACGTCCGGTGTTGGTCGCCTGGCGGCCGTTGGAAGGAGGAGGGTTTCCTGCGTATCATTAAGCAAGCGCTGCTTCTTACCAATATAATACAGGGCTTCCAGGATGCGCAGGCGGAGGTGGTCTTCTTCAAGGGGTTCTGTTGCGTAGGGGGGCCTGGAGTATTCTTCATCACCAGGCTGCTGGCTTTTTTACTTTTATAGTAAAAAATAATCAGGATTGGTAGGACAGACGTATTTTTTAATGATCTTCTTAAGGGCTTCCTCGTCATTCTCATACTTCCTATGGAAGTGCCCTTTATAAAAAAAAAGTCTGACCTGTTCAGCTTTCAACGTTCCTTCGGAGAGACTTATCCATTTCTTGATTCGGGCGGCCGTTATCAAAGAGGATCTGAGCGGCTCGCTCTAGGTCGTCGTGAGTGTCATTGTATGAGGAGCAGTGCGAGAGGGCTCTTCTAACATTATTATTATTATTATTATTATTATTATTATTATTATTATTATTATTATTATTATTATTATTATTTTATTTTTTCGCTTAAAATCAAAACCTCCCAAGATCGGGAAAAAGCTACTCTTTATGATAAATAAACTAGTCAAGAATACATATTACGAAACGTTCAGTTCAAGGCAAACAGTCCTGAAAATACTGAATGTATCTGAAGTTCGGACTTGGCTTCTATAACTCCATTTCACAGATAATTTTGGTCCTCCAGATTTCACTGAAAATCGAATTATTGAAAAGTTGCGACTGGTCCTTACACAGGTGGCGCTCCACTAATGGCCTTTTCTCTGGCTTCGATATTCTAGTTTCGTTTGTTCATTTGTTTCCTTTTCTTTAAGGCAAAGGTTGAATAGAAGAGATGGATTGCAACCGTACCAGTCTTCCATTATGACAATAACTTCTTGGTGGAAGTAAATTTGACGGCTCGAGCATGTCAGAGAGAGAGAGAGAGAGAGAGAGAGAGAGAGAGAGAGAGAGAGAAGAGAGAGAAATAGTTATGCTTCTATTAGACGAGGTTTGACCTCTATTATTGAGAGCGGGAAGAGGTGAGGAAGTATGTAGGGTTTGGAACAAGACATCTCATTCCCTGTAATGCAAATTTGCTAGGTGAGATTACCCCCAGCAGTTGCAAGCAATTGCACCCACCATGTGACAAGCACCTTCCCTTCATTTCCCTTTTATTCGCTCGCTTTTCTCACCTGCTCATTAATAATTCATTCTGCAGATGAATAAGCTTCAGGTTCACTCTTGGATGTGTGAGGTTGTCAAAATTATATTATATATATATATATATATATATATATATATATATATATATATATATACATACATATATATATTATAGATATATAATATAATATATATATGTATATATATTATGTATGTCTATATTATATGATGTGTGTGTGTTTTTTGAGTATGTATATACACACACACACAGACACACACACCCACCACCACATATACTATCTATATTTATATATGGAATATTATATATATCTATATATCTTATTCTTAAATATAATTGACAGATAAATGTGTATACACACACACACCACACCACACACACGATATATATATATATATCTATATATAATATATATATATATATCATTATATATATATACATACATCATACTCAAAAAACACACACAGACATATATATATATATATATATATATATATATATATATATAGTTATATATATATATATATATATATATATATATAATCACAAATTTCAATTACATACATTATTGTTGGACCCTACCACTGATTGAAACTCAGCAACAAATGAATTGCGTTCATTGCAAAACGTTATGTTAGAACACACTAGTCCGAGGATATGATACATACCTCACGGACAAAAAAATTGGGGCAGACACCTCAGTTTTGTACCCGCGTCGCATGCACGAGAAACGCTTGAGCAGAACTTCCATGAAGTCGAGATTCATTTTTAAAGCAAAGAGAAGTCAGGACCCTGTCTGTATCTCGAAAGTTCGGTCATTTGATAAACGCGTTGTTATCTCATTCGTAAGAGTTATTCGGCTTTTTTGAAGGTCAAATGGAAAATGCTCCAACTTGGTTGACATTGTCACTAATGGAATTCTAATGATTGTTATATATATATAGTATATATATATATATATATATATATATATATATTTATTAAGTATATATATATATATATGTGTGTGTGTGTGTGTGTGTATGTATGTGTGTGTGTATGTGTATTATAATCACGAACGTCTTGATGGAACAGAAATAATAAACATTTCAAATGGTACCTCTGACAATGGAGATATAAAAAGTCGCCTCACTAGCGTGGTCCGTTTGGTCTCGGCTTGTCAGCTCGGTGGCCGCGAGTTCGATTCTCGGGCATTCCATTGTTGGGTCATAGATGTGTATTTCTTGTGATAGAAGTTCACTCTCGACGTGATTCGGAAGTCGCGTAAAGCCGTTGGTCCCGTTGCTGAATACCCACTAGTTCCATGCAACGTAATAACACCATACAAACAAACAAACAATGGAGACTTAAACAGTCTTCGATGAATTTATCTACAGACAATGAAACGAAAGTCGTTGGGGGTCTTTAGTCTTAATATTCACTTTTCCTTCTGCTACATAGCTTTGGAATTCTTACATCCCCTGCCCTCTGTTGTTTCCTAAATTTCTATATCGGCCTTATTTTATGCTATCTGCATCTTGGGAAAATGATATCGTTAGTTTTTTTTCCTCAGTTTCATGATACCTTCAATTATTTTTTTTTAATCAAGGCAATTCTTCAGTCATAGACGAAGTAAAACAGAACTCTAAATTGAGGCTTTAAATGAATATAATGTACGTAACATTGAGGGCAATTACAATACCAGATTAAATCTGGGTAATCATAAATCTACGCAATTGCAAAATAAAGACAATGAAATAAATGCATTGAGCCAAGACAAAAATGCTCGTTCAATGAACTTTATAATTATTTCTCTGTGATACTCATGACCATAAACTTTGCAGATATGGCAGAAATATAACCGGATTCTAATCTCTTTTGAGTCACCTGGAATGAAATCTAATCTCTTCATTTACCCATGATCCTAATTACATCGTCCTTTAAGGTGAAGGTCTGTGTTTTTCAGCATTAACGTCGTAGAATCTAATGAGACCTCAATCATGGAAAGTTAATTTATACAACAATAAAATTTAGGCAGAATAGATTGTTTAATCATAACTCATGTTTCATATGATCATGGAGAATTATTTTTATGTTCCTCTAAAAATAATTTTATTTCAAAACCTAAGAGTACTTAAGGGTTACCGGATCAGGGAACTGGGGCTCTGGAAAAATTATCTCGGTTTTTTAATAATTGAACTTCTGTATTTCTAGTTGGAAACCATTAAAAATATATCTAACTTTGATATAACAAGCACTGAAATGTTAATTAGGTAGCCTAAAGAAGAACAAACGTATCCAGTGTATCTGCTTATTCCTCTCTTATGTTTCATGCTTATTTGATTTTATTCCTAACTGTAACTTGGAATTATCTCTTTTGTATTACATTTATCTGCTGATAATAATAATAAAAAGAGATTTCTGCTTCAACTGTGTTGATTTTATAGAAATTCTTTTCTGTTATCCTTATTGCTGCTTTTTCAGTGTTACTAAGACTGGCAAGTAACACGCCTGTGTAAAAGTCAATATTATTGGTTTGGCTTGCATTTCAGAATGAGTGAGTCTGACTCAAAAGAACGTCGAGGAAAGGGAGCCGGTCATTGGTACTTGTTGGAATTAACTTTGTGAAAAGCTTTACTTGTTTATTTAGTTGAGTATGCCATTTAATTTGCTGTTTCAACGTTTTCTTTAATGTCATTTGGATTATGAATTTTATTAAATAATCTAAGTTTATTGAAATACTGCATTATTATTATTTGTATTGTATTGCTTTAATTTGAGTGATTTGCCTTTGTAATTGTTGAGTAAGAGATTTAAGAATGAGTGATTGTTACTGTTTTGTGATCCTGTAAGATTTCCGATGACTTGTTGTTATCGTTTGTTGTGAGAATTTCTTCAAGGAACTCCACCAAATAGTGCAGGCTGTAGCAGCTCGGGATGTAGGGTGTTAGGTTTTGGTGAAGGCGTCTGGCCATGGCATAAGTAGAGGTGGGCATCTGGCTGGTGATGGGGCAGAGGGGCTTCCATTTTTGTGAGTCTTGATGTTACTATACAGGTATCCCCAGGCTGTAGCCTCCCATGATGTGCAGATGTACTGTACAGCGTTTCTCACGGCATTCACAGCACTGATGATGTTGGCCTTTTTCTTGATATCTTCAGTGTGGTCCTTTGTTAGGTACTCGGCCCTGTCAATGAAAACAACTGCTGCCGTCTTGTATGCCAGTCAAACTGTTATGTCCCCTTGTTCTCGTAGCTCCATCACTGCCTCCTTCAACTCACAGGAGAAGATACCACTAGTGTTGACTCCACGTTCAATGAGGGCCTTGGTGAGTAGATGGGGATATAAGGAGTCGGCAGTGTTGACTACATTATAGCTTTTGTGCTGATGTGTGGAATATAACAGTAATTTGACCTCTAGTCTCTTTATGTGTCATTTATTACAAGAACTGCTGAACTAAGGAACTGCTCATCAGGAACAACCCCAGAAGCAAACAAATATGGTATACCAATTCGTATCCCGGCGTTGATATTAGAATGACCACAATGTGTCTGTCAAAGAGGATCTCCTGCCACACACAGGAAGGGGCCATCAAAAACCACACTTTGACAGCTCATAATGAAATCATCTCCTGTGATAGAATCGTAAAAAATATTAAGATAATTGGAGAGGGGGGGGGGGGGGGGGGGGCGGTGGAATTCTTCCATATGAAAAGGGTTCATCTTCTAAATAATGATATAATAATAATAATTCATTTAATCCAGATAATGAAAAAAAATCTCGAACGCAGACCGGATTTGGACTGAATCTTTCCTCAGAAGCGATAAGGAAAACCAGAAGGAAAACTGAGGACAAACAAAGGTTCAATCCAGCCTGACAGGAAAGCGCTTTTATGGTCTAAGCTCCTTCCTCGACGATCGTAGCAACGCCCCTAAATCTTAATACGATCAACAGTCTTAAGAGGAGCTGATTCATCCTTCTCATCCTCCTCCACCTACTCCTCCTCCTCCTCCACCCCCTCCTACTCCTCCACCTCCACCTCTCTTTCATCTGAAGCTTTCAGAGATGCTATGACGCATGTTAATATGAGGTTGTGGAACAGGAATCGAAGCGAGATGTTCTTGTTGTGGCTGATGATGAGATTTTGACCAAATGCTTCCCCTTCATGCTCAGAGGATGTTTCGGGTTATGGCACAACTGACACGGGAGGTTCAGGGTATGGGATTTAGAGATGGGGTTTCGGGAGCCTTAGAACCCTTTTAATGGAAATAGTAATCCAGCAATAATTAATGGATAAGAAACAATTAACCAATATTGCTAATGACTACACCATAGAACCATTGCCGATTATGAAAATGAAAACAATGTAAAGAGAATAATAAATAGTCTAATTTCCTTAACACATTGTGTTATAAGTTTACTGTGGTAGTCTTCAGTGCTTACCTAAGAGAAATATTAAAATCACTTATTCTCAAACTTTTTTCTCTTTGAAACAAAGTTAATTTGTATCGATATAACCATTTCTTACAAGATTTCCACACACACTCACACACAAACACACACACACACACCACACATACACACACACATACACACACACACACACCTATGGAAGTTTCAAAACCCAATCACTTTTTAAAAGTGATTGGGTTTTGAAATCAACAATATTGATGCATATAAACTTTATTTGTTCCTTTCAAAGAGAAAACAGTTTGAAAACAATTTACTTTATATATATATATATATATATATATATATATATATATATATATATATATATATATATATCACACACACATATATATATATATATATATATATATATATATATATATATATAATATATATATATATATATATTATATATATATATATATATATATATATATATATATATATATATATATATATATTAGAGAGAGAGAGAGAGAGAGAGAGAGAGAGAGAGAGAGAGAGAGAGAGAGAGAGAAACTAAAAGAATATCTTTTTGATTACATAGTTGAAATTATTCTGCTTCAATGTACTTTTGCGTTCATATAAAAAATAATATTCTCATATTTCCTAGAGGATTCTCATAAATCTTGTTTATCACCTTCTCGAGTTATATTGTATGTTGAAGGACGGTCTTTCTTCAAAGGGTTAAGCACATTAATACTTAATATATCCAAACTTTTTTTCTCATTTTGATTCAAGAATTCTTAAGAATAAAGACAACTTCCTTTCGGTAAACATAACAGAACTCAGAACGAATATGAAATCAGGGGACTTCTCTCGTATAGAATGTCTTATTAGTTTCTGAAGGATTTCAGATTCCTGCATCTCTCGGTGCTGTTGAGAAGCGGAGATGATGAGATGAAAGAAATTTCAAGAGAAATGTTCCTCAGCTTGTTATAATTGGATGAAAATCTCAGGCGGCTTAGTTCTCGAGAATCCTTTGCAAGATGTTTCATTCGCGTCCTCTTTCGTTCCCAAATGAGGAAATTTATTTATTTTGGCATCGTAGTAGATATATGTGCATTTTTTCCAGAATAAATATGCATTTTCGTCTCTTTTTAGTAAAAGAACGAATTCCTTGAATTCAGATTCTTCGAATTTTAGTTTTCACGTCCCAACATTTTATGTTTTATGTTATTTGATGTTTCGAATGATCTTCTCTTTCTGTTTGTGTCATCTGTGTTGTTTTAAGTCATTCCTATTTCATTCTGTTTCGTCGATTTAGCGAAAATATGCTAATTCAGTCGATAGTGTAATAGCAGAAAGATGAATCTACTTATTAGTGACTATTTTGATTTAATTTCAAGGCCATTGAAATATCTAACATCGGATGTATTGATAATGAATTTAATTATTTTTACAAATGTCTTCTGTATATTTATTTGCTACTTAAATGCACCTATTTGATGGTTCTATCCAGTATTTGGTTTCAGCAACTAGATTTCAAACGTTCGGTAACAAACGTCAGCAAATCAGATCATAATACATAAGTTAATCAATATTTCCTACATATTTGAATAATTTAATTGCAGAACGATGATTACGGAAGATTTTAAAATGTCGAAGGTGGAAGAGAGAACTCAGAAAACAGGGCAATGAAGTAGAGGCAGTAAATGTTCCTCGCTGTGGAACTTCTCAGTTCCAGAGGACCTTTATTCCTCACACCGCTGGACTGTGGAACATCTCCCTTCAGAGGAGATCGTGCAATTGGAACTTCAGCAGTTCAAGCGAAGATGCAATGTATTGATACCCCAATACGTACAGTTTTATCTAGTTTTTAGTGTGTTTTTTTTATTCTTGGTTTTAATAAGTGAATCTCTCTCTCTCTCTCTCTCTCTCTCTCTCTCTCTCTCTCTCTCTCTCTCTCTCTCTCTCTGCTCATGCTACTTTCTAAGGAACACCTTAACCTTATTCATTTGGATTTGGAACAGCTTGGAATTTAGTCTCATTGACCCTCGTGGGTTTTTGTTTTCTATATGATAAGGTTCATATTCTGAATAATAATAATAATAATAATGTGGAAGTTACTAACGGTATCATCAGTGAAGGCTATCACAATTACCTAGAGGAGACAAACACCATCCCCCACCAACAGAAAGGGCTGCAGAAGGAAGTGTAGGGGCACAGAAGCAGCTCCTGATAGACAAAATGTAATGAAGAACAGTAGAAGAAGGAAACCAACCTAAGCATGCATGGATAGACTATAAGAAAGCCTTCGACATGATACCACACACATGGCTAATAGAATGCCTGAAAATATATGGGGCAGAGGAAAACACCATCAGCTTCCTCAAAAATACAATGCGCAACTGGAATACAATACTTACAAGCTCTGGAATAAGACTAGCAGAGGTTAATATCAGGAGAGGGATCTTCCAGGGCGACTCACTGTCCCCACTACTCTTCGTAGTAGCCATGATTCCCATGACAAAAGTACTACAGAAGATGGATGCCGGTACCAACTCAAGAAAAGAGGCAACAAATCAACCATGTGATGTCATGGACGACATCAAGCTGTATGGTAAGAGCATCAAGGAAATAGATACCCTAATCGAGACTGTAAGGATTGTATCTGGGGACATCAGGATGGAGTTGGAATAGAAAAAATGCGCCTTAGTCAACATACAAAAGGCAAAGTAACGAAAACTGAGGGATAAAGCTACCAGATGGGAGCAACATCAAACACATAGATAGACAGGATACAAATACCTGGGAATAATGGAAGGAGGGGGTATAAAAACACCAGAGATGAAAGGACACGATCAGGAAAGAATATATGCAGAGACTCAAGGCGATACTCAAGTCAAAACTCAACGCCGGAAATATAATAAAGCCATAAACACATGGGCAGTGCCAGTAATCAGATACAGCGCAGAATAGTGGAATGGACGAAGGCAGAACTCCGCAGCATACATCAGAAAACCAGGAAACATATGACAATACACAAAGCACTACACCCAAGAGCAAATACGGACAGACTATACATAACACGAAAGGAAGAGGGAGAGGTCTACTAAGTAGTAGAGGACTGCATCAACATCGAAAACAGAGCACTGGGGCAATATCTGAAAACCAGTGAAGGACGAGTGGCTAAAGAGTGCATGGGAAGAAGGACTAATAAAAGTAGAGGAAGACCCAGAAAATATACAGAGACAGGAGAATGACAAACAGAACAGAGACTGGCACAACAAACCAATGCACGGACAATACATGAGACAGACTAAAGAACTAGCCAGAGCGATGACACATGGCAATGGCTACAGAGGGGAGAGCTAAAGAAAGAAACTGAAGGAATGATAAACAGCATCAACAAGATCAGGCCTCTAAGAACCCGATATATTCAAAACGAACGAAATAAGACAGGTAAACTAAATCATCTCTTCCCATATTGTAGGAAGTGCAAAATACGAAAAAATGGAACCAAAAACCCACATAGTCAAGCGAAATGCCCCGGGCGGCACTTGTCACAGGAACCAGTTACAAAAATAAGGAAGGCATGAATTGCTAGTGTGAAAATAAGCCCTCCACTGGAAGGCCTGTGCAAGAAACATTCAGCTACCTTGCAGTAATAAGTGGGTTAACGGCAGCACCGAACCAGAGGTGGATGTGATAGAAAATAAAACGATCCAGGATTCAAAGATACCTCTGGGACTTATGGTAACAAGGACGGAAACGGCTAGGGTGATAACGTTGCAAACAGACCATACGTGACGTTGAATTTGACAAAGTCCAAGAAGGAAAGTATCCACTAGTCATTGATGTCGCAATACATGGGAACCGCCAGATTGTTTTGAAGAGAAATGACGAGGGAAAAAAAAAATGGATAAGTATCAAGATCTGAAAATAGAAAATAAAGAAGAATATGGGATATGCCAGTGGAAAATTGTAACCCATAATCATAGGAGCACATATCATAGCACGCTCCCAAGATCCCTGAAAAGGGAATCTAGAAAACTTAGAAGGCTGAAGTACAGCCTCCATGGACCTCATACAGAATAGTGTGATCCTAGAAAAGCCAACGGCGCACATATAGTAGAACAGTGATGGACTCCTAAGGATGGCAATGGCAATGTGCAACCCGGAACCCCACACTATAAAAATACCACCCAGTCGAATTGGAGGACTGTGTATAGAGCAAAAAAAAAAAAAAAAATAAATAAATAAATAAATAAATAAAATAAATAAATAAAAATAATAATGTAATAATAAATAATAATAAATAATAATAATAATAAAATAATAAAATAATAATATAATAATAGAGATGAAGAATAATGAATGACTTTCGACGTAAAGATCAACTAATGAAAACATAAACCATAAACCACTACTGCTTACAGTGAGCGCGCCAGTTGTGTCGTATATATTCAAAATATCCTTTTCTTCTCAGATACTTTTTTATTGTCATCTTTTATTATTTGCCTCTTCATTCGTCTAACCGTCTATCTATAAATCTCCGTTCCTTGAAAAAATCTTTTGCAAAAGAATTCTCCTGCAAGTTTTTATTTAACTTTATGCTTAGTTCTCTTCTTTCTCTTTCGTCTGTCGTGCTTGGGACAAGGAAGGGATGAATAAACGCCCACATTATTCTTACTGACCTTTTTAAAAGTCATTGGGAGCCGGAGTGTTATCGGTATGATATTCATGGATGGATAGAGTAATTGTTAGTTTAAAAGGCTCTCTCTCTCTCTCTCTCTCTCTCTCTCTCTCTCTCTTCTCTCTCTCTCTCTCTCTCTCTCTCCTCTCTCTCTAGTAGCCATCTTTGCTTGGTGAGACGTACCCGCGTGAAGTCAGATTAATCAAACAGATATCACAAGTTTAACATACGACTAGAATTTGAGAAATATCTAGAAGTGTTCGTGAACTATCGGTGATAAGATTAGTGTGAAAATAGTAGGATAAAGCGTCTTCTAAGTTAGTTTAACAAGTGTAATACTGAAATCAGAACAAGATGGCAGTAAGTTCCAACTGCGGGAAAAGGTGGCGTAATTTAGCTTGCTTGGCAGATTCGCAATACGATGAGGTAGCAGGAAGGGAACTGGCATTTCTCATCTATGAAATCAGCAACAGTCCTAACCAAAAAGATACAAAAGCATTCATAGATATATTAGAAGGATATAATCCTTCAAACTGGAACAAATCTAATGAAAACATCTTGAAAATAATTGAAGAAGTTCCAAATAAAATCCAAGTGGTCAAGAGACTCATAAAGAAAATATACATAAACCAACATATTCCGACAAAGAAAATGAATAAGGTGAATCTTGTGAATATCCTAATTGATGCATTAGGAAAAAGAATGCCAAAAGCATGCAAACTGTGTAAGGTTTGGTATAGCATAGTCAATCCACAAAACCTAATCAGAAAATGTGCTGCATGCAACATTCCGACCCATCCACAGTGTGCTGAGGTAATGCAAGATTTGAGAAAATACAAGAATTTTTGTTCAACATGTCTATCATGGATAGACAATGTTATTAAATCAAGATTTGAATGTACAAATAGTTGAGGATGAAGAAGAAGAGGAAGAGAAGAAGAAGAAGAAAAAAGAAGAAGAGGAAAACGGAAGAGAAGTAAACAAAAATGAAATGACAGAAAAAAATAAGAAAACAAAGAACAAGATAAAAGTATGGATGCAGAGATACTCATTGATACTACATATGAGGCAATAAAACAGCATACCTACGAAGAAATAAATTACGATATGACAACAGAAAAGCAAATCCCGAAGAGGCTCTACCCAGATCTACACAATGACGGGAAAAGAGGAAAAAAAAAAAATAGACAAGAAAGACAAAATCTGCAACCTTTTGAAAAGAGGGAATTGCAAGGATTTGGAGAAAGATGTTACTACAAACATCCTAAGGTATGTCAAAACTATGAAATATATGGTAAATGTGCATACTTAGATGGCTATGGGGATGATTGCAGAGATCTGCATCCAAAAATATGTAAAAACCTAAAAGAAGGAAAAGGATGTAAGTTCGACAAAAAAATGCAAATATATGCACCCTGTAGCCATGAATCATAATCAAATAAATAACCAACCAAGTAATAAAATCCAAAATAAGAAAGAAACAAATAAAGAGAGAAATCAAGAATATCAGGTAAAAGAGAAAAGCAAACCACCAATGAGATATGCAGAGGTGTCAGCAAAAAACAAAAAAATTTCAAAGCATCAGCTCCGAAATTCTACTCAAGAGATAATAACTGTATTTTATTATGCAAGAGGATATTGCAGAAACGGAGAAAATTGCAGATTCAGACACAAAATAAATAATTATGATGAAAGGAAGATCAAATATTATGGAAAAGTTGGATTTTTTAATGTCAGAAATTTTTGGTGGAAATGAAAAAAAGAACAACATACCAGAACAGGAAAGAGACATGGGAAAATCCTTATTACTACCAATATTAAATGAAGGAGAAAACACGGCAAACCATCATAGTGATGAATCGCAGGTCAGTTACGGGTAGTTACGAGTAACTCAAAAAGAAAAATAGCAGTACTTAGAAGAACTAACCAAAATGAAAAGAAAATAGATATAATGAATATAAGTGAAACCTGGTATTCCCAAGAGACTGGGAATGATGATCAAATAAAAGGGTTCCAAACTATAGATCAGATAGAAAAATAGGAATCAAGGGAACCGAACCGAATATATGGGAAAGACAAAAAACAAGGAAAAATATATGAGAAATATAGTAACTCAGAATGTGAAACTAATAGCGGTAGAATTTTGAATCTGAAAAATTGATGAACATAGTAATATATAGACCTCCTAATACTAAAGAGTTTGACTTAATAATTGAAAAAATGGGATGATATATGTAGAAATCACAAGGACTGGACTATTCTCCTATCTGGTGACTTCAACTTTCCTTTCGTAGTGAATGGAAAGAACGAATAGGAGACTGTGGTTGTACTTATACATATAAAAAAAGAGTAATAGTAGTGCAGAAGATAAGAGGCAATTTGAAAAGCTATTAGATATGCTACTAGAATACAACATTCAACAAATAAATCACCGTGCCAACAAGAAAGGAAAATACTAGACCTAGTATTTGTGAACGAGATGAATTATGTTAAAGAAATAATAGTTTATAATGCGAGTATTTCAGATCATAATGTCATAGAATTAACAGTTCATTCCAAAGCAAGTGAAAACAGAGATAAGCAAGAAATGAAAAAGGTGGGAAGGATATGGAAAATACAACTTCTACAGTAAAAATATAAAATGGTCAGAAATTAATGAAGAATTAAACAAAGATGGGATAACATTTCGTAAGTGATGACATAAGGGTAAAATACGGCGGAGATATTATATAAATATTTGGAGAAAATAGTGGATAAATATATACCGAAGAAGAAAAGTAAACATCATTCATGCATACCAAAGAGACAGAAGGATCTTGTTCCAGAAAATCAGAAAGTGGAAAAAAAAAAGGTCTTGCACAAGAAAAAAATGCATGGAAAGTTATAGAACTAAAAAAGTAAGATAGAAAATGCAGAACAAAAGATTATACAATCAAAAGAAAATAAAAAAAGAAAAACGGGACTTGGAAGAAAAAACCCTATTAAATATCAAGCAAAACCCCAACAAACTATTATACTCATATGCGAAGAAGATGAATAAAGGAAGAATAGAAATAGGCCCTCTGAGAATGAAGGGAGATTAACAAATGAAAAAAAGGAAATTTGCAAACATACTGGCAGAACGATATAAGAGAGAATTCACCCCTAGAATAGATAATGAAGATAATGATATAGAAGTAAGGGACGAAAATAGTGAATATTTAGCTGACATAGAAATTAATGAAGCTGATATTGTGCAGGCAATTAATGAAATTAAAAATGGAGCTGCTGCAGCCGGATGGAGTCCCTGCTATCTTGTTAAAGAAAGTAGTCATTCTATCGCAAAGCCACTTGCAATATTAATTAAGACAAAGTGTAGATACAGCAAGATTTATGATGAGCACAAATTAGCATATATCACCCCTACTTTCAAAAGTGGATCAAGACTAGAGGCAAGTAATTATAGGCCTGTGAGTCTAACATCACATCTATGAAAGTGTATGAAAGGGTAATGAAGAAAAATATGAAACATTTAATAAAAAATAATTTGTTTAATATAGGACAACACGGTTTCGTACCCGGAAAAAGTACACAAACCCAACTGTTAGTCCACCGTGAGAACATATTCAAAAATATGAAAAGCGGAAATGAAACAGATGTGTTTATACTAGACTTTGCAAAAGCTTTTGACAAAGTAGACCATAATATATTAGCAAAGAAAATTAGAAAACACAATATCGTAAGATAAAGTAGGAAGATGGTTAAAAGAATTTTTACACAACAGAAAACAGATAGTTATTGCAAACGATGAGAAATCGGATGAAACCAAGGTAATATCCGGTGTGCCACAAGGTACGGTGCTAGCTGCAATATTGTTTGTTATTATGATTGAAAGACATAGACAGTAATTGTTAAGGATTCGGTAGTGAGTGCAGTTCGCTTGATGACACAAGAATAAGTAGAGAAAATTACTTGTGATGAAGATAGGAACGCTCTACAAAGAGACCTTAACAAAGTATATGATTGGGCAGAGGTTAAATAGGATGGTATTTAACTCTGATAAATTTGAATCAATAAATTATGGAGACAGAGAAGGAAAGCTATATGCATATAGGGGACCTAATAATGAGACAATCACAAATAAGGAAGCAGTTAAAGACCTTGGTGTGATGATGAATAGGAACATGTTATGCAATGATCAAATAGCCATTCTGTTGGCAAAATGTAAAGCAAAAATGGGAATGTTGTTACGGCACTTCAAAACAAGAAAAGCTGAACACATGATTATGCTTTATAAAACATATGTTCGTAGTCCACTTGAATATTGCCAATATGATATTGTACCCACACTATCAAAAGGATATTGCACAAATAGAGAGTGTACAAAGGTCCTTACAGCTAGGAATAGAAGAAGTTAAGGACCTAGACTACTGGGAAAGACTACAATCCTTAAATTAACATAGTCTAGAAAGGAGAAGAGAACGCTACATGATAATTCAGGCATGGAAACAGATAGAAGGAATAACAGAAAATATCATGGAACTAAAAATATCAGAAAGAGCAAGCAGAGGTAGATTAATAGTGCCCAAAACTATACCAGGAAAAATAAGGAAAGCACACAGAACATTAATCCACTACGCACCAGCATCGATAATGCAGCGTCTATTTCCAATGCGTTGCCAGCTCATCTGAGGAATATATCAGGAGATGAGCGTAGATGTGTTTAAGAATAAGCTCGACAAATATCTAAACTGCATCCCAGACCATCCAAGATTGGAAGATGCAAAATATACCGGAAGATGTACTAGCAACTCTCTGGTAGACATTAGAGGCGCCTCACACTGAGGGACCTGGGGCAACCCGAACGAAGTGTAAGGTCTGTAAGGTAAGGTAAGGTCTCTCTCATTTAACAGTCACTTGTCTTCATTACTTCTCCCAAGTCAATTTGTGACCTTAAAGCATTCATGTATAATTGTTTCATTGGGATTAGAAAATCCTCTCTCTCTCTCTCTCTCTCTCTCTCTCTCTCTCTCTCTCTCTCTCTCTCTCTTAGTATTATTCTCATTTTTTAAAACAGCCCTTATCTGTTTCTATTCCTTTTGTCTTCTTATCCTCCATCACTTGTGTTCTCCCTCATCAGGAATCGTTCGTCTTCAGCAATGACACATCTTTCTTCGTCATGTTCGCCATCATTTCTTTTCCGCAGCAGAAAAAACAACAAGCAGCGATCGTATCGGTGATGACTCTCATAAATTATCTAGACAACTCCCCCCCCCCCAACCCCCGCCCCCCCCACCCCTTACCGGCTCCCGTGTAGGTTCATTATTTACTTGCGCAAGAAAAATACGTCAGAAAGATTGTTGTCATTGCAAGCGAAATTAAATGAGCCGGGAAATGCAGGCATTTCTGTCAAACTTACACACACACACACACACACACACACACACACACACAAACAACAACACACACACACCACCACACACCACAAACAAACAACACTGTGTATATATGTATGTGTGTTGTCTATACATATATATTTATGAGGAATATTTAGTTTTAGTGATTTTTTTTTTATTTGGTTTGTATGTGGCTTCATGGTAAAGGCTATAAAAATTAATGTAATTTTATTACCAGATTACATTATAACACACACACACACACACCACACACAGAGAGAGAGAGAGAGAGAGAGAGAGAGAGATGAACTTTTGAAAAATATATCTCAAGAAGTCCTATTTGCTGTCGAAAGTTTAACCAACAGCGTTCCGTCCGTCTCGGAAGAATGTCAGTTAACAGAGTTATGGTATTTCCCAATTTTCGGTCAGATTATTACAAAGAGAATAGGTATTGAATCTTTTAAAAAAGGGGATTTTAACATTGTAAATCAAAAGTTATAATTGTTACATTTCTACATTTTTGCAGCCCTAGGAGAGGTGAAAAATCAGCTGTGTGTCTGGTTAAACTACTTTTATAATAATAATCGAGTCCTTTTAAGAAATTTAAGTAGCCTGTGAATGAGCTCCATTCCTATTTATGCATAAATATATCAGGACACTTAGCATTATATTACACACACACTTATATATATATATTATATATATATATATATATATATATATATAATATATATATATATATATATACTATATAAATATATATATATATATGTAACACCCAAAAACCACACATCTGTTAACGGGATATTAATCTCGTTATTTATTTGGTAAACGTGTAACTCCGAGCGTCAGGCATACCAACACATAATCTCTCTCTCTCTCTCTCTCTCTAAGCGATACCGCTCTCTCTCTCTCTCTCTCTCTCTCTCTCTCTCTCTACTTCTTTCTCTCTCTCTCCATTCCAACAGGTAATCAAATGAGAAAGTTGCATTACAAAAAATACATTTATTTAACAACAGAAAGATAGTAAATCCATCAGGTCTCACAGACTAACTTAATTCAGTTAAAACCCCAATATTAAAATGTCTGAAACAGTAATGGTCACACCAAATGTCTATTCTCCCATCTGGACCCTCTAGGTCCCCGGTCCCCCATAGTTCCGCCAGAACCGTCTGTTTCAAAGACACGAGAAACCACTCGTAAGTACACATAAGTTTAACAACAAAGTCAAAGATTGGATATTCTCATAAAATGTTAAACAGACAACAAGCCACCCTTTGGCTAAAATAGTTCAAGACTCACCCATGCAGCCGGAATATTTCACTCACTTAACACAGATAAACTTTCGCAGCACTTCCCCGGCATCCTGCCTTTCTCCCAAAGACGTCTCTATCCAAATCCACCATAGACTTGGGTAGGGTTACATTAAGAACAGAAGAGGCGCACACACACATACAAACGCACACTTCGTTAACGCCTCATATTACTGGCTACAACTAGTTTCCCAAAGGCACTTTGAAAAGAGCCCATGAACTGACATACATTGACTCGTCTACTATGCAGTTTTATATCACGCCACCCCACAGAAATCATTTATCAGCTTTTCTCAGGTCGTTGCTTCGGCTCTGTTCTCCACATTCCAATAGGTCACAGCGAACATATTGGCAATATATCATTAATTATAACCCTAGGCCTTATACAGCTCGGCCTCGCACAAATGCTAGCTCCCGCCTAGCAAAAGGTCAGACAAAATAGCTTATATAACATAAAAACATTGGCCGGCTTAAAATAAAATATAAGTAATAACTGCACGTCATTGGCATTATAAAATAAAGTCTTATCACGCTTTTATCTCCAAATAACACTAGAATTTTCTCTCATTTTGGATTCTTGAATATCTCTCTTTGCTTGTCTGCGACTAGCTGCTCGAACTGTAGCAGGCTGTAGGACTTGTAGACTCTCGTAATCACCATGGACAAAACGACAGCAACACTCCCTGCACGGCTGGTGGACGTCTTGCTAGCGACGGGGAATGACTTTTTTGGTGTGTTAGTGTGTCAGTCAAGTCATCTGTCAATCCAAGAAAATTAACCCCAGACATACTACTTCTATCAAACAACGATCTCAAAAAGTCAGAAATACTAAGTCATCATCATAACTCGCAAAGGAAAAAAAAACATCATGTTCTCTAACTCAATTCTCCAAACTTACACATCAGCACACACACAACCTAAAACTCACAGCAACTCCACGGACTTCTGCACTCACATTTCAAACTCGAATGTTCTCATAAGTAAAAAAAAAAAAGAAAAAAAAAAGAAAAAAATCGTAATGAGCCCAAGGAAAAAAAAAAAAATCACGTAACAAGCCCAGACCCAAAAATGTTCTCTCAAGCTCTGATATTACAGCAACTCATAAAATCAGTAAAAATCTCCAATGTTTAACAGCAAAAACCCCTTTACTGCTCAAATTAAGTACAATGAGACTTAATGTCAAACTCCCATTTACGTAAACAATAACTCCCGATAAATTTCATCTCCCGACAAATTACATCACCCGTCCAAAAAGAAATTCTATTTAAGCCCAATCCCCAATAACATCTCGTAGGAAAAGGAAGAAAAATAAAAAAAAATGATAACCACAAGCAAAATTCCCCCATCACAAAATGCATAATATATGCATAACATACATAGCCCCACATTTTTCCCAAGAAAGGCCCCATGAATAGCTACGGAATTTGCCAGAAAGCAAACTCTCACACACGCGCTTTCGTGAAATGCTATTATCAACATTTCCAGATATTGCAAAAACTCTGAACAATCACCATCAGAGGAAAAGGAACAGCACAGCGCTTGTCAGCAGAAAAATCCACCTGCGGACGTGTGCTCAAACAGCAGCACAAAAAATGTCTAGTCAGACACACAAGTTTGGAAACTCATGATTCTCAAAAAAAATGGTCTAACTGACACGAAGTAAGCACATTTCACAAAATTAACTCCAGGATATGACTAATGTGTTCAAAGATTGGTCTTAAAGACATATTCTTTCAACATGATGCTGCCCAATCATATGCCTCCAAAAATAACACACTTGTGAACATAAAAAATGCACACATCTCCATAGGACCACAATGCAGTAATGCCACTCGCCTCTAAATAGTCACGAAACCAAAAAGAAAGAACCGCAGAAATCTTTTCTTTGCTCGAAAAAACAAAACTCCCATAACCACAATAAAAGGGTCACCCGCCAAAGATTAATTCCACCTCCATACATAAACATGTGACACCATATTAATAATAAGAGCACTCCGGTGAAAAAAAAATATTTCCTCCATTTGGTTAATAACCAATCCCCATATTATTCACTCTTATTTTTCCAATAGCCACATGTTAATAAAAAAAAACACCACTCCAGGAATAAAGAATAATCACCTCTATTTCGGCAACTAAAAAATATTTACCTCTATTTCCCCAATACTCCATGTGGAATAAAACAAGGCTCCAAAAAAATATTAAATCTCCTAAAAGGAATATCAAAAAAATGAAATCCTATCTCCAAAAATATGTGCACTCAAAGCATCCAGCTGACCCACTCACAAATATTGCCCCATAATCTCCAAATATGTGTCTCCATTTGCAACAAAGATGGCTGCAAAATAATTGAACTAAACATAGCTCTCATCACCATTGGCAAATATCAAAATGGCCAAAAATATATCTCCAATATATTATATCTCATATTATAACTCCAAAATAATATACCTCCAATTATATCTCCAAATAATATATCTCAATTCTCCAGGGAATAACTCAATATTATAGTCAAAAACTATAAAACTCTCTCCTTAGCATAATTGCTGAAAAAGGGCAAAAACTCGGCAAATAAAACTGTCTAGGAAATTCTAGAAAAAATCACTAATGTGCCACAACTCATTGTGACAGAACTCCAAATTCACAGTGTCTTAGCCAAGACTTCTCCATATGTACTACGACATAGGCCACTAGAAAACTTAACCAAGTTTCCTATCTCTCACAAAATTGTCACAAATACAACAAAGGTATTGTGCAAGAAAACTCACAATTTCTGGAACACAAATATCCAGAAAAAAAAAATGTAGTGCCATAACGTATGCATTCAAAACCATGCAAGAATTCTCCCGTATATATATATATATTATATATATATATATAATATATATATATATATATATATATACATATATTATATATATATATTTATATATATATATATATATATGAACTATTATATATATATATATATATATATATATTATATATATATATATATTATATAATATATATATATATAGAATATTATATGAACTGTTCGTACTGTTATCAACAGGGATAAGTGATGCAACAACCTTAATATTATATTATATACATACATACATACCTATAAAATACGTATAGATACCCTTCATATTGACAATGTTTCCTTCCCAGAAAGCATTCTTCAGATTCCATATCGGATTAAAAGCCACCTTTTTAACTTAAAAAAAAAAAAAAAAAAAAAAAAAGAGATTTACCTGTAAATTAACTGTTGACATTCCGTTATTTATGAAATCGTTACGAGGGAGTCTGCCAAAAGTCACAAATAAAATAACAGATGAGAG
>NC_087216.1:66918049-66930549 GCF_015104395.2 Macrobrachium nipponense
AGATATTATTTTTGTGGTGAAATTAAATTAAATAGCATAGAAATACGACTAATTGATGGTGAATCACTAATCTCTGTTTATTTATGGCGGTGAAATGCTTTAGACCTTATTATAATTATTTTTTTTCTATCTCAGTCATCCTATCCGACTGGGTGATTTTTATAGTGTGGGGTTTCGGGTTGCATCCTGCCTCCTTAGCTAAGGAGTCCATCACTTTTCTTACTGTGTGCGCTGTTTCTAATACCACACTCTTCTGCATGAATCCTGAAGCTACCTCAGCATCTAATTTTTCCAAGTTCCTTTCCAGGGATTTGGGGATCATGCCTAGTGTCCCTATGATTATGGAAACATTTTCCACTGCTTGGGAAGGATACAATTAATGGTTTGGTAGGTCAGGTCGATATGAGGTCAAGAAAGGAAGAGAATTTAACGATTTCAATATAATAAATGTGTGAGGCGGGGGCCGGTGGGCGGTTGTCTGTTCTTGCCAAGAGTTGCTTGGTCTAAGGTGGTTATTGATTGAACTTTGTTACTATTTTGTGGATTAAGAAAGTAAAATTTAGATTAAACTCATATTATATTAGTTCAGGTCAGTGTGAGGACAAGAAGTAAAGAGAATTAGACGCTTTCAAGGCAATAAAAAGCTGAGAGGCGAAGGATCTGTTCTTGCCTAGGGTTGCTTGGTGTAAGGTGGTCTTGAGATAGAAAGCACTTTATTATTTTTTTTTTTTTGTGGTCTAAAAAATAAAAGGCATTTTAAACTGCATACAAAATTACGGACGGCAAATGATTCGAGTAATAGATACAAATCTTAAAATATGAATGTGCTTATAATAAATACTAATAATTATTATTAGTTTTCAGAACAAGCCCACCAAAGGGACCATTGACCTGAAATCAAGCTTCCAAAGAATTTTGTGTAGATTCGAAAGAAGTTTCAGAAGGTAAAAGGAAATACAGAAAGATCAGTTATCCGATTATATATTGGCTAAGAAAATCATCCCGTTTTCAAATAAAGTTCATAAAGATCCTAGAATCAATTTGGTGTAGATTCGCTTTCTTTTGTTAGGATCATGGAACTTATAATATATACGTATGTATGAAGGTTTAGTCTTGTTTGATACACATATACTATATACTTATTCAGTTTAACAGTTAGATAATGTCCTCCTCTTCTAATAGTTCCCATAGAGTTGGTCCTTACATCCAGGTCTTGTTCATTTGTCATATGTAACTATCATTCTTTAACTGAAAAAGCTTAATTTTCTTACATAGAACACTGATTATTGAAGAGGCAGCTTTCATTTGTAAGGCGGAGCTTCCACTCACTGATAAACAACTTTCATTCTTTCATCGAAGGAAACTTTCTCTTCTAAAATCGCTTCTGTCAGGTTTTCTTAACAAGGAAAGTTCTCGTTTTTCATTTTTCTCCGTGGTATTACCTTTATACATAGCATCACGTTTTATATATTTCGTGATCGTTATATACGTGTATATATATATATATATTATATATGTTACGACCCTTGTGGGGCCGTGGTGCAAGTTCTTAAAGCACCAGGAAAGAGAGGGCAGTAATACAGTGTCCAATAAATAAAGGTCAATGGAGACGAAAACAAGAGAGAAAACTTAATATTTATTACACCAAGCAATAAAATAAGCAACAGTCAGCCTTGTGACTATAGGACAAATATGCAGTCCTTAAATTAAATCCAGTAGGATTACCTAACCTCTAAAACTAAATCCCTAAGACAGTAGAAAAATAACACAAGGAGTAAATAAAGGGCCCAAATAACCTACCTATAACTAAATAAGGTTAGGAAGGAAGGAGTAGACATACAGAAAGAAAACACTTAAATTCCTACTTAATATTATAAAGCTAAACTTTAACATTAACACCCTAGGATAGGGGCAAATAAAATGTTCTCTATATGAGACAACTTCAAAAACACTTTAACTACAGAATAGCTCCTCACAGTTTATAGAGGGAACAAAGGGTTACATCACACTTGTTGGCGTCCTAAGGTGCTAGGCTGAGGGTCATAGCACTGGGGGAACTGACACGGTATCACAGCAAGCTACCAGGTACGGCATCACTCAAGAGGTCACCGCTAGCGGAGGGAGTTCTGGAGCACAGGTAGCAACAAGGGGTATAATACTAATAGTGCCTCCCTGAAATAAATACCAAACAGACATTACCTGTTCACAGACTCCCTACATTCCTCCTCGGGCCACAATGCCCCCACAACTGCTGCACTGGCGAAGACTACGTCCTAGAGGTTGCAGAGGCGCCCTTCCTGCGTCCACTCGGCCGTGAATAATTCCTATGCGTCGTCCTGAGCCCGCAGGAAGTCCACACCTCACACAAACACTAGCCTAGGGTAGGCTACAATAGCTCAGAACGCCGTGGGTGGCACAGGAACTGAGCCCACAGCACAAAAGGTAATCCAATAAGCAGCTTAAGTGTGGGAGGCATGCAAGTCAGGCCCGTACTGACTAGAGGAGGAACCTTATCCTCCGAAGAAAACTTTTGTCTCCAAGGACGAACACAGTAAAATCAGGAGATGAAACTGCCAGTCAACACTCCAGAGTCCATGGCAGCTCTCACCAACACCAAAAAGAAACAATAGAGGGAGTTAGGAGTGAACTTTTTACACATTCCAATGCCGAGGAGTAGGCCACTAAATGTCTTTAGCAACAGCCTTGTCACAAGAAAAACCAAACTTAACCTTAAATAAATAAACAATTAAAGAAAATAACAAGGCTGAGACTAAAATAAAATTAATGACAATTACGTTAATACCTGATACCTTCCTCCCCGAAGGGGAAAATTTTTTTTTGAATAATAAAGCAAAAAAAAAATTTTTTTTTTATATAAATGGAAGACCTGTAAAAAGAGCACATTAAAGACTATTTATTAATTAGATTCAAAGAGTACATAACAAAATGACAAAAACCTGAAACAAAATGACAGTTAATCTGAAACATAATATACAAACCAAATATAAATATACATCTTACCAGATGCAACCCAAACCAACATGGGCAAAAACACCACAGCAAAGAAAACCTTAAAGACTAAGAAACAAACCCATCTAGCTAAACCTAAAAAAGTTCAGACACACACCTTAGCCTACCACACACCCAAAGCACCATTCCAGATGTCTTAGTATAACAGTTATAAAAAAAGTACTAACAGGACAGAATCCATACGAGATCAAAAATACCAATCACATACAGAACTCACAAGCAACTGGCGTGGTCGCCTACAAGACTAAGTTATGTTTCAAAAGAATAACTTATCAAACTTAACCTACATAGGAAACGCACAAGAACAAACAAAATTATACTACACCGAATAATTTTTTCATACCACCAAATTTGAGAAACGAGCAGGGCAGCGCATGAGGAGGGGTAGGCAAAACATACTTAAGAAGTCCTGGATAGGGCATCAGGAATCTTATTTTCCGAGCCTTTCACGTGCTTAATAATCAAATTAAATTCTTGTAGAAAAAGCGCCCATTGCAAAATCCTTTGGTTGGCTCCTTTCATCCGTTCGATGAACACCAGCGGGTTGTGATCCGTCCAGATTTCCACGGGAAAAGAAAAATTTGTTACATAAGGTTTAAAGTGAGTCAAAGATCGAACCAAGGGGAGAGCTTCTTTTTCAATTGTTGAGTACCGCCTTTCAGCTGCCAACAACTTCTTGCTGAAGTAAGATACCGGATGAACTTCACCGCTTTCCTTCCTTTGGAAAAGGACACCTCCTATACCAACGTCACTAGCGTCCACGGCGATGATAAATGGCTTATGAAAATCTGGGGAAGTTAAAATAGGATTAGTTATCAATATTGATTTAAGTTGGTTAAAAGCTTTTTCACACTGATCAGACCATGAGAATTTCTTTCCTTTTTCTAATAAACTAGTAAGAGGCTGAGCAAGATCAGAGTAATTACGGACGAATCGGCGGTAATACCCAGTCATGCCCAGCACTCTTCTTACCTCTCTAACATTACCAGGTCTTTTCAAACTTATAATGGCCTCGAGGTTAGCTTGTTTTGGAGCCACCTGACCCAAACCAACCTCGTGACCTAAATAACAAACCTTGGCCTGCCCTACTTCACACTTGGCCAAATTAACTACAAGTCCAGCGCACCTTAGAGCTTCAAAAATCTTACGAAGCCTTACCATATGGGTGTTCCAGTCATCACTATAAACAACCAAATCATCAATATAAATTTCTGTTCCTTCCAGACCACAAATGACCCTATTCATTAATCGCTGAAAAGTGCATGCAGCATTCTTCATGCCAAAGGGCATAACCTTACATTCGTAAAGTCTGAAAGGAGTAACAAATGCAGATATCTCACGAGCACGATCGGACAATGGAACCTGCCAGTACCCTTTCAACAGATCCAATTTATTAATAAACTTGGCAGACCCGATCCGATCCAGACAGTCATCAATACGGGGTAATGGAAAAGAATCATCTTTGGTGTGGGTATTAACCTTCCGATAATCCACACACATGCGGAACTTACCATCCGCCTTCTTTACCAGTACTATGGGAGAACTCCAGGGACTCACTGATGGCTGAATAAGGTCATGCTTCAACATGTAGTTGATCTCCTTACTGACCAAATCCAATTTTACAGGGTTCAGCCGGTAAGGACTCTGCTTTACAGGGGAAGCACCACCCACATCAACATCATGGCTCTAAACCTGGGTTCTTCCTGGGGCATCCTGAAAAAGTTCTGAAAAAGAATAGATTAAATTAAGCACTTCTTTTCTTTGATTAAAATTTAAATGTCCTAAACTACTTTTCAACAGTTCTAAACTTTGCATATTTTCCCCTAATGCATCCGAAGGAACCTGACACACTAAAGTCATCGGACTCCTCTGGAGGTACATCAACTACCACAGACACTGGTTCATACACGATCACTAAGGGATCACCACACTTACCCACATAAGGCTTTAAACGATTAATATGAAATATTCTGCATTTAAGGCTTGAACCGGGAGCCTCAATCTCATAGTTAACATCAGACAACTTCCTCAGAACCTTCCAAGGACCCTTATACCTCGGCTCGAGAAAACTGTCCGGATCCATACTCAACACTAATACTAATTCCCCCGGTTCAAATGAACGAACCTTAACCTTTTTATCAAAATTTTCCTTCATTCGGGATTGAGACTGTTCCAAATTCTCCCTGGCAAACTTCCAGGCATTCAACATCCTAGACCTTAAATCTTCCACCAACCCTCCAACTTTTACTTCCCCCTTCCGGCAGAATTTTAGCATCTCAAACATAATTTCTAATGGTCCTCGAACTTTGTGCCCAAATACCTACTCGAAAGGAGCTACACCTGTAGAAGAGTTAGGGTGATTTCTAATAGCGAAGAGGGCAAGAGGGAGGGCTTTGTCCCATTCGCTACCAGAATCATAACAAAGTTTCTTAAGTACAGACTTGAGGGTTTGATGAAACCTTTCCACCAAACCTTGACTCTCCGGATGATAAGGTACCCTGGTAATGTGCTGAATGGCCAGTTCAGCACATTTGCCCCTAAATACCTTACTCGTGAAATTCGTCCCACAGTCGGTCTGAATTACACGAGGGAGACCATATCTGGAAAAGAAATCAATTAACTTTTCAAAAACAAACTTTGAAGTAATACGCCTCATAGGTATAGCTTCAGGAAAACGAGAGGCTCTATCCATGATAGTTAGTAAATATACATAACCAGTTTTAGTCTTGGGTAAAGGACCCACCACATCAATAACCAACTCTGGTTCACCTATGGCCGGTATGGGATGCAACGGGGCTTTAGGAATACCCTGGTTTGGCTTCCCCATGACTTGACAAGTTTCGCACTCTCGGATGAACCGTTTTACACTCATTTTCATTCCAGGCCACCAGAAATATCTAGCCAAACTGGAAAGTTTTCGACATGCCCAAATGACCTGAAAAGAAATTTGTGTGAGCTAATTCCAATACAGATTTTCTGAACTGAAACGGCACTATGATCTGTTCAACACGACCAATTTTATTTACATCATCAGTGGCGGGACGACTAAACCTGTATAAAAGACCTTTTACAATACCAAACCTAGGCTTAGTTAGATCCTCGACATCACCCAAATCAAAATTAAATTCATCTTTCTGAGCTTTAATAAAAGCAGCTCTGTCACAATCAAAGTTAAAAGGACTAACTACATCACTTCCACTACTCTTTACTGACTTGGGTCTTTCTATATCTAACTCTACACTACTTAACATTAAGTCATCATCATTATCTTCATCAAGTAAATTAGCAGCTCTTGCTGCGGACCAAGTAGTTATAGCCACGGGACTGGCATTAACGGACAATATAGGGAACAGCTCCCGACCTTCCCCATCCAGCATGTCATTCCCCACAGGATACCATCAATTCCAGGGATAGGCAGACTATCCACCACAGCCAACTCAGTTATCTGATCATATCCTGGAAAAGACAAGTGGACGTTAACCAAAGGAGCAGACAACTGAATCTGGGAAACCTCCCAACACTACAAAATTACTAGTATATTTAGTACCACCATTTAAAGTAGTCTTCAAAATCAACGACCGGGTAGAACCGGTGTCCCTAAGAAACTTAATCTGGACAACACAGTTATCACAAATCAACTTTCCAGGCCATACATATTTATCAAACTCGAGTCACAATTGAGCATTAGGAACATCTTTGACCTTACTACCTACACTACTACTGTCTACTACAGACTTGTCTATAGCACTACTATTTACGTTAGACCTATCAGGAATTACAGCCACAGGACTTTGACCATTACGTTCCAGGTAATATCGACGAGCATTGCATTGGCTTTGGAAATGCCCCGGTTTGTTGCACCAATAGCAAGGTCCTCGACGACCTGAACCTCTATTTTCATTATTATTAGACCTGGTAGTACCTGCATTAGGGTAACCCCTATTAACAAAAACTCTAGGGGGAGGAGACCCTCCTTGGACTCTACTCATATCCCTACCACCTGAAACAGAATTAGGGTTAACATTATTTTTAGGGGTATGGGGAATCGACAAAGAGGCTTCTCCTCTCCTACCACCACTGGGGGCGCGAGGCGAAGGGTTATTCAACATTTCATACTTGAAATTTCCACTACCAGACCGATGATTCAACACATACTCATCCGCCAACTGAGCGGCACTACTCACTTTAGTAGCCTTCACCTCCTCTAGGTGTACCCTCAACTCCCTGCTACAGGCTTTCATAAATTCTTCAAGGAGCAGAAGTTCGTGTAACGCAGCGAAAGTGACGACCTGCCGACTCTTTAACCCTTAAACGCCGACTGGACGTATTTTACGTCGACATTTTTTGTCTCTCGGGTGCCGACTGAACGTATTTTACGTCGACATACAAAAGTTTTTTAAAAATTCGCGGAAAAATACTTTTAGGCCTACCAGCCGAAAACTCTTGAATCACGCGCCTTGGGAGATGCTGGGAGTTCACGGATCAAGGTGTTGTTTTGTTAACAATCGTTATGCAGGCGCGCAAGCGCGAATTTCTTTCTTGCCGCACTAAAAAGTATCTGACACATCTCGGAAATTTTTTGTCACTTTTACATAATTTTTTTACCATTTTAAATTAGCCGTTACATGGACTATTATATATGAAAATGTGCGCATTTTTATGTAGAATACAACAAAAAATACTCATGATTGTAGCTTTTATCAGTTTTGAGATATTTTCATATAAATAACGATAAGTGCCAAAATTTCAACCTTCGGTCAACTTTGACTACCGAAATGGTCGAAAAACGCAATTGTAAGCTAAAACTTTTATATTTTAGTAATATTCAATCATTTAACTTAATTTTGCAACTAATTGCAAGTCTCTAGCACAATATTTCGATTTATGGTGAATTTATGAAAAAACTTTTTCCTTACGTCCGCGCGGTAACTCTTCCGAAAATAATCATACATGCGATTGTGGTAATGTTTGCACCATTTTAAATTAGCCGTTACATAAAGTTTTATATATGAAAATGTGCGCAATTTCATGCACAATACAACTAAAAACAACCCATGGTTGTAGCTTTTATCAATTTTGAAATATTTTCATATAAAAAATGATAAGTGACAATTTTCAACCTTCGGTCATTTTTGACTCTACCGGAAATGGCGAAAAAAACTGCATTGTAAGCTAAAACGCTTATATTCTAGTAATATTCAAGCATTTACCTTCATTTTGCACAAATTGGAAGTCTCTAGCAAAATATTTCGATTTATGGTGAATTTATGAAAAAAATAACATTTTCTTTACGTCCGCGCGGTAACTCTTCCGAAAAAATCATACGTGCGATTGTGGTAATGTTTGCACCATTTTAAATTAGCCGTTACATAACGTTTTATATATGAAAATGTGCGCAATTTCATGTATAATACAACAAAAAATAGTTGAAGGTTGTAACTTTTCTCATTTTCGAAATATTTGCATATAAATCACGATAAATAGAAAAAAAACCCCGTTCGGTCAAATTTGACTCTACCGAAATGGTCGAAAAACGCAATTGTAAGATAAAACTCTTACAGTCTAGTAATATTCAGTCATTTATCTTCATCGTGAAACAAATTCGAAGTCTCTAGCACAATATTTAAACTTGTAGCTTTTCTTATTTCCGAAATAATTGCATATAAAAAAATATATATAATAAAAATTCGACATTCGGTCAACTTTAACTCGTCAAATGAAAATGTGCGCAATTTCATGCACAATACAACTAAAAACAACCCATGGTTGTAGCTTTTATCAATTTTGAAATATTTTCATATAAAAAATGATAAGTGACAAATTTTCAACCTTCGGTCAATTTTGACTCTACCGAAATGGTCGAAAAACGCAATTGTAAGCTAAAACGCTTATATTCTAGTAATATTCAAGCATTTACCTTCATTTTGCAACAAATTGGAAGTCTCTAGCAAAATATTTCGATTTATGGTGAATTTATGAAAAAAATAACATTTTCTTTACGTCCGCGCGGTAACTCTTCCGAAAAAATCATACGTGCGATTGTGGTAATGTTTGCACCATTTTATTTTAAATTAGCCGTTACATAACGTTTTATATATGAAAATGTGCGCAATTTCATGTATAATACAACAAAAAATAGTTGAAGGTTGTAACTTTTCTCATTTTCGAAATATTTGCATATAAATCACGATAAATAGAAAAAAAACCCCGTTCGGTCAAATTTGACTACCGAAATGGTCGAAAAACGCAATTGTAAGATAAAACTCTTACAGTCTAGTAATATTCAGTCATTTATCTTCATCGTGAAACAAATTCGAAGTCTCTAGCACAATATTTAAACTTGTAGCTTTTCTTATTTCCGAAATAATTGCATATAAAAAAATATATATAAAAAAAATTCGACATTCGGTCAACTTTAACTCGTCAAATGAAAATGTGCGCAATTTCATGTATAATACAACAAAAAATAGTTGAAGGTTGTAGCTTTTCTCATTTTCGAAATATTTGCATAAAATCACGATAAATAGAAAAAAAACCCGTTCGGTCAAGATTTGACTCTACCGCAAATGGTCGAAAAACGCAATTGTAAGATAAACTCTACATTCTCGTAAATATTCAGTCATTTATCTTCATCGTGAAACAAATTCGAAGTCTCTAGCACAATATTTAAATTTATGGTGAATTTTTAAAAAAAAACTTTCCTTCCCTCCGCGCGCGGATTCTCCGCCACAAATCTCCGAAATGCGTAAGTCCCATTCTCGGAATATTTGCTCCGTTTCATACAAGGCATTTCATAGAGTTTTATATATGAAAATGTGCGCAATTTCATGTAGAATAAAACGAAAAATATTTGAAACTTGTAGCTTTTCTTATTTCCGAAATAATTGCATATAAAAAAATATATATAAAAAAAATTCGACATTCGGTCAACTTTAACTCGTCAGATATGGTCGAAAACTGCATTTGTAAGCTAATATTCTTACAGTATAGTAATATTCAATCATTTGTCTTCATTTTGAAAGAAATTGGAAGTCTCTAGGACAATATTTAGATTTATGGTGAATTTTTGAAAAAAATATGTTTACGTCTGTGCGTTACGAATTCATGCATTATTTTGTGATAATATTTTCTCTGTGTTGCTTTTATCGTTTTAAAATTTTTTATATACCAAAATGATCGCAATTTAGTGTACATTACAACGAAAAAAAAAGTAACTTGTTACCTTCAACCGTTTTGCGCACAGCGCGATTTGAATACAATTATATATGAAATTTCGTTTTTGCGCTATCATATATCGCATTATTTATATATGATAATGATAATTTTTTTCATTTCTGATGGTTGCATACTAAACTTCAGGCAATGACAAAAAAAGGAGCCAAAAATGAACTCTTAATCTTTAAAACTAAGAGCGCTATGATTTTTTGAAAAAAATATTTTTTCCGCTCCCGTGCTCACTCTGAAACGTCTCCGGCACACGGGAGACATTTTTTTTTTTACCGCTTCGGCGTTTAAGGGTTAACCAGTCATCGAACTGTTCCTCCTTGATGCGGGCAAACTCAACGAAGGACTGTGCAGGGTGTTTAGTGTAATTACAAAACCTGAGGCGATAGGCCTCAGGGACCAGGTCATACGCTTTCAAAACCAAGCTCTTAACTTTTTGATAGTCCCGAGCTACTCCCTCCTCCAAGGCATTATATACCCGAATTGCCTTGCCAATCAACCTACACTGGATAAGAACTGTCCACATCTCTGTAGGCCAAGACAATCTGGTAGCCACACGCTCAAACGCCTTAAATAACTCTGGGACGTTCTTCTCATCAAACATAGGCACTAATTTAAGTGCCACACCTAAATTAAATTTCTCTTTAACCTCTACCTTTGGTGAGCTAGCCATATTTGCTCTCTGTAGCCTAGCCATTTCCAAATCTAGGTTTACCATCTCCCTCTCATGACGCCTAGCCCTCTCGTTTTCCTCAAACTCAATTTTACGCAACTCTATGCATTTACATATTAACTTAAATTCTCTGTCTTCCTTAGATTCACCCAAAACATTAGAAAGGGGGACAGGTTCCACTGATACAGAACTAAGAGACAAAAAAGGATTATAAGATAAATTCCCACTACCTTTAAGGGGACCTTTGGGAAAGTTTGCAGGACCTTCATACAGGGTACCGATATGAGGAGGATCCTCAAACAAGGTTAGACCAGCTGCCACACTCACATTGTCTCTATCCATATCCACACTCCCTTCACTAACACTTCCTAAATCATCCTCCCTATCGCTAACCAAATGCTCTGCGTCAGCCATATCCTGAGTAACCTTACTCCTGATTAATGACAAAACTTCCTTCTTCGAGTCCGAAGACTTCACCACAATACCCAACCACTGTGCACACACTATTAAAAGTTTCTTACTCAAAACCGGCAGATGATTCAAACAATCAGCCGACCCCAAAAACTCTGCCGGATCAAAAGTAAATTCCTCCATGATGCAAAATTAAATAATTCGGGGGGGAAGGCAACACTACCCAAAAAGGTAACAAATACTGAAACGCTCACTTGAGTGCCGTTCCACAGACCCAATAACTGAACACCCTGAGCTCTCAATCCTGTCACGGTCGCCAATTATTACGACCCTTGTGGGGCCGTGATGCAAGTTCTTAAAGCACCAGGAAAGAGAGGGCAGTAATACAGTGTCCAATAAATAAAGGTCAATTGAGATGAAAGCATGATAGAAAACTTAACAATATTTATTACACCAAGCAATAAAATAAGCAACAGTCAGCCTTGTCACTATAGGACAAATATGCAGTCTTTAAATTAAATCCAGTAGGATTACCTAACCTCTAAAACTAAATCCCTAAGACAGTAGAAAAATAACACAAGGAGTAAATAAAGGGCCCAAATAACCTACCTATAACTAAATAAGGTTAGGAAGGAAGGAGTAGACATACAGAAAGAAAACACTTAAATTACTACCTAATATTATAAGCTAAACTTTAACATTAACACCCTAGGATAGGGGCAAATAAAATGTTCTCTATATGAGACAACTTCAAAAACACTTTAACTACAGAATAGCTCCTCACAGTTTATAGAGGGAACAAAGGGTTACATCACACTTGTTGGCGTCCAAAGGTGCTAGGCTGAGGGTCATAGCACTGGGGGAACTCTGACACGGTATCACAGCAAGCTACCAGGTACGGCGTCACTCAAGAGGTCACCGCTAGCGGAGGGAGTTCTGGAGCACAGGTAGCAACAGGGGTATAATACTAATAGTGCCTCCCTGAAATAAATACCAAACGGATATTACCTGTTCACAGACTCCCTACATTCCTCCTCGGGCCACAATGCCCCCACAACTGCTGCACTGGCGAAGACGACGTCCTAGAGGATGCAGAGGCGCCCCTCCTGCGTCCACACGGCCGGGAATAATTCCTATGCGTCATCCTGAGCCCGCAGGAAGT
>NC_087216.1:66933049-66935549 GCF_015104395.2 Macrobrachium nipponense
TTTCAGAGTGGATTTAAATAAGCGGGTCAGCAGCTGATGTAGGTTATGTTGATCACTTTCAACGTGCACCACGCCCAGTGTACTTTTCAATGTTTATTGGAATAAAATTCACATGTATTTGTACTTATTCCTACACATCCCATTTATTATGTAATTCAATATATATAGCTGTTACTTGTATTACCATGTTTTATGGTTGGTGACGTACATCACTGTTATTATTATTATTATTATTATTATTTATTATTATTATTATTATTATTATTATTATTATTATTATTATATTGTGAATTTGAAACACGGATAATTGACAGTGTGTTTTTCTTCTCCTTGTTTCATCAGTCTTTTCTTCTTCTTTTTCTTCTTCTTCTTCTTCCAGAGAGAGCAAGAGAAAGACAATAGCCAAAATACTCAAAGATTCAATCTACTTTTTCAGACAGAGATTATGAAAATGAAAAATAAATACATAAAAATATGTCGACGTCCCACTCCTACACGATGGAGACAGGTGTCGCGAAATACCTTAAGAGCCTCGCTTCTGCATCAACAGAGGCCCTATGCGAGCAGTGCATCCGACAGAGATATTATATTTCAACAAGATGCCCTGACGAGAAACTGACTTTCTCGAGGAGGGGGAGGGGTTTCGAGTGTGTGTCACAGGTAGGGAAAGTATACTTCAAGTCCTGGAAGTTGCGATTGAAGGAGAACATCTACCTAGTTTATTTGAAAGTTGAGAAGAAGAAGAAGAGTAATCTGAAGATTCCAAATGTTTTTGGTTTGGAATTGGGCTGGGTGTCACTGGGCGAATCTTTGGAATGGCATGTCATATTTTTCATTTTCTCAATTATGTGCGGGTTAAACTATAGAAAAATGATTTTCAATATAAAATATAGCGTATTTATTTTCATTTTCGTTGGTGAAACAAGGCTCTATTTGACTGTAGATTACAGCTAATTTTAATTTATGTTAGGTCACGAATATAATGTTTATAACTTATGCTTGAGGGGAACATCTTGCACACGTCCTGAGTATGCTGGAGGTCGGATCACGACTTGTTGTTTCTTACCTTTCTTTGAAACTCGACCTGATGAAGTATTACTTATCTTTAAAAGCAGAAGACTAAGCATAAAAGGATTCTTTTCTATAATAATGCAAAGAAAGTTCATGACATTAATATACATTTAAAAATAAACTTGCACCGTTTTTCCACGGAATCTAGAAATAGCTGAATGCTTAACTTCTTCCATCCTGAGAGAACTGAAGAACTGGACGTCATGATCCTTATTCGTTACAGAAGCCATGATGTTAAAGAATGATGTTTTGTGAGATAAATAATTCCATTGAATGAAACCATAGTTATTCATTGCAATTATTTATCCAAGAAAACGTCTTACTTTAATATCGTGGCTTCTGAATCGAATAAGGATGATTGTGTCAGATTCTCCAGTTCTCTCTTAGCTATTTCCAGGTTTCAGGGAAATGCGGTGTAGACGTCTTTTTTTAAGCATATATTAATCTCGTCAACTTTCTTTGCATTAGTATCAAAAAGAATCCTTTTGTATCTACCGTCTCCTCCTGTTAAAAATAAGTAATCCTTCTTCAGGGGAAGTTTCAAAGGAGGTAAGAAACAAAACATTATTGCAATTTCGTTCCTTGTAACAAATTAGGACTTTCACCTCTTCTCCTTTGTAACTGAATAGATGCCCTTCTGACCCCACTTTTCGTGGGACTTGAGTCTTACATTTTCATTGACTTCCAACCTCCATTAACCATCTTCTCATCCAGTTAATCAGTTCAGACATTTTCTTTAAAAATTTAGTAGTATTTTTATCTTGTAGCAAATACGTCTGACAGCATTTCAATATCAGTTCTTTCAAAAACCGTATTTTATTTATTTATGCATAGAGATTCCCTCGTGATATATGCATTGTCATATTAGTGTGTTTGTCTGATAAAATTCTTTCATATAAACTCATATTTCCTTATTTTAATTGTGAACTCATTTTGAAATTTCTTTTAACATCAGGCAACGAGATAAAAATAGATTTTTTTTGAATGATCAGAATAAATGTCAATTTCAGCTGCTAGATTTCATACGGCTGAGTATTCCATTAATTTATTATTAATAAAATGTGTAATATTATCACACAGAACTATATACGAATTTATTTGTCGTCAAATAGAAGGAATATCGTAAATAAAAATAATCTACACACGTTACGCTCATTATTCAGTTACAAAATAATTCTTATAATTTCCAAAACCACTTGTCATTCATCCCCTCATTCAGAACTCAATACTGCACATTCACCGCCGCATGCACAATCCTTCATACAGTTATTAAAATAGAGATAATTATTCTGGTAGACGAACACGTTATGGGTATTGTGGGAGTGACACCAAGAGGGGAGAGTCATCTGAAGGAGATTCAACCTGAAAGTCAATTTTGTTGCAAATCACAACACATTTTGTGGTCTGGCTCCTCTCCCGCCTACTTCAT
>NC_087216.1:66942158-66947158 GCF_015104395.2 Macrobrachium nipponense
ATATATATATATAGTATATATGAGAGAGAGAGCTACAGAGAGAGGTGGAAGCATATTTTATATTAAAGTGATCTAATCAAAGTTAACTCTACATGAATTAATTCATATATAAAAAAAACTAAATATGATTTACAGTGATTGCTGTCAAGAATAGCATATCTATGTACTAGAAACATTGCAGAGAGAGAGAGAGAGAGAGAGAGAGAGAGAGAGAGAGAGAGAGAGAGAGAGAGAGAGATAAGAATTTCATAAAATACCTGATAAATGAATATTCATCGATTTATTACATTACGTAAACATGTAAATGAATAAGAATTCTAAGTTTTGAAAGTCATTCTTTGATTACGCTCGAGTGATGAAATGCTCTGTGCAGTTACAATATTTTACTGATATATTTACATCCCTGTTTAATTTTAATGGAATGAAATTAGAAATATATTGATATCGTTTTGCAATAAATAACGCCAAACATATAGACATAATTAGTGAAAGCCAACGAGAGCAATTCATTTTATATTACGAGAAAAAAAAAGACGCAGAGAAATCGTCAATTTGCAAAACTTAAGAGCAAAAAAATTTTACGCACAAAAAATGAGCACTGAAATTCCAACATTACAAGTTACTGAATGAAAGGAATCGGGAATGGAACAAGCGCCAGGAACTGAGGGAGAGCAGCATTTCAAAACCCAACATTCCAATCCACTCTTTTCACCTCTCGCCTTACAAAGGCATCCAACAACCCCCCCCCCTCCCACAATACCTGCCCCCACCCCATCCCCTCCCCTCAGGCATTGGTCAGCACCTACACGATCCAGATTGTGAAAGAGTCATTGCTTGCTGGCGTCACATTGCAACGCTTGAGGGATGTCATGTTCTCCTCAGAACACAGGTACGAAATGCAATTCCCAGGTGTCACTTGACGTTTCCCTCGACGCGCGATACATTTTATTTCCAGATGATCTTCATGGCGCGCGCTACGCTGTGCTGGAACCCGGCGCTGCAAGTCATGTCTCCCTACCCTCCCAACCCCCTACCTAACCCGTCCAAACCCGGGCCGGACTAACAAGAAAACCCCACTCGGATTTAATCATTATAGATTATTATTTACATAACAAATTAATGTTTAAAGACAACTTTCCCTTTCCCTCCTGATATTAAATGTCACTGAAATTAGGATATAAATATGCTTTCAGTTTAAAATGTATTATATTTTGAAATGAATGTAATATTTGCCATGTGAATGATCTCATAAGTACAAATAGGAACATACAATCACACAAACACACAGTCTATATATATATAATATATATATATATAATATATATATATATATATATATATATATATATATATATAGATATATATATATATATATGTCAAATTCCGCGAAGGAAAGATAAACAATGATGTTCTGCAAGGCCTTTCAACTTCTTGTCCTTTACTTAGCAGACTGAAGAAATATGAAAATGAGTTTATAAAGTAAGCTCGTGTAAAATATAAAATACAGATGGAGATTACAAAAGAAAAAATATGTACCTGGAATAACAAGATTGCTTAATTAGTTGACCTACTGAAACAGGGTTAAATATTAAGAGGTTTTAAAAAATTAAGGCCCAACAGCTCAGAAACAGGGACAAGACAATAATAATAATATACAAGGAAGGTGATAGATCACCAAAAATTATTATAAAAGTACAACTCAGTACTTCCCTTTTTGGTAAACAATAATAATTTTTGCAAGGTGAACATTTTTGCAAAAAATAATGAAAATACGAATCCATGAAAAATAATACAAGATAGCTAATTTGTAAATAAGTCTGGGATTTTACCTTTTAGGTTGTTCTTGAACATTTGTACTAATACATGGATCCACATACCACATGTGAGGGCTAAGGTTAAATTACAACTGGAAGTAAGCTGTATAATAGCAGATTGTAAATAGTTTTCGTGAAAAAACTTTCGCTCTGCCAATCACTGAACTTCCAATCCAATTTTATCCTGTGAGAGTTTTCACTTAGATGAATGAATATAGCATTGGGTGTTTGCCCAGTTTTGACAGAATACTTTTGCTGTTTAATTCTTACTTCTAAATCCTTGCTAGATTGGCCGATATAAAAAGATGGGCAGTCCAATCATGGAATTTTTATGTATTATGTTGTTGTTTTCCTTATGGCTAATTTTACTAGCATTCCTTTTAGTGTGTTATAGGAAAAAATTTACGTGACATTAAAAGATTTTAACAACGATTTTGTGGTTTCAAAAACACTAAAATAAGGCAAGCTCAGAATGTTCTTAGGGATTTCTTTCTCCATGCTACTTTCACTGTAAGACTTTCTTGTGGGCCTTATTGTAACTTATATCTAATATACAAGAAGGATAATGTAAATCTGTCCCTATTTTTCTTATGTATTCAATTTCTTGATAATAATACTGGAAGAAAATATATGGAAATTCTGATATTAAGGTGGTGGCCTAAATAAAAATGGACATAAGTTGTTGGTTGGTTTCCTATACATACTGAATTTACATTGAAACATGATTCTCTGTGTATTAAAACGTCTAAGAAAGGTCGGCTATTGTCTTTTTTTCTAATACTAAATGGGTGGTAACTGGTTATTCAAATTTGAGAGTAAATCGTTTAAACAATACCAGCAGGCAAGACAGCTAAAATATCGTCAACATACCTATACCACTTTAATGAAGTATAAATTATATTAGGTAAATAGCGCTTTTCAAAGATTTCCATATAACAAATATAAATATTTGTTGGTGAAATACACCACTGAATACAAAACTTACAATCACAATTATTGCACAATCTAGTGAGTGAAATAATATGAGGTAACTCATGATGGATTTGTTCATAACTAAGATACTCTAAAATAGAATCTATAGGGCCTTTAGTAAAATGAGAACAAACATCAAAACCAACGAATCTAACACAGGGGGTTGGGGGAGACAATTTTTTTTTTAATCAACAAAATCTAGAGAATATATATGTGAGAATCGGGGATAGTTCCAAGCAACGGGGGCAAGAACTTGGTAATATATTAAGGACGTTTATATGATACTGAGCCAACAGTGCTGATCATAGGTGGCTTAGGATTATTTTCTTATGTGAGTTTTTACTAATCCGACCAAATAAGGTAATGAAGGAATTTGGCTGACAGGTTTTAGTTCTTTATTTTTTGCACTGAGCTATTGAAGTTTTTTATGATTTGATCCAAGGTTTTTTGTTATTGTTTTTTGTAAGTTTGTTCATCATCCATCCTAGGCTTGCATACGTGGTATGTAGCCAGCTTTATCTTAAAACTACAATACTATTCGACTTATCAGCGTTTGTATGGTGTGGATTGTACTGTCTAATAAAATCGGTCAAACTTTTCTTATAACGAGCAGGGAAATTACTTTCATGCCTAACATTGGAAGCTCCGTAGACCATACCTTTAATTATGTCAACATGATTCAGAGGAAGATCAAAATATTTTTCGAATTTACTTGGGGACGACGCAATCGTTAAAACAAAAGGTCTGTTCGATATAAAGAGGATAAACCATACCAAGCGCAGTCAAAACATTTTCACTTATTTGTTTTTACTTGACAAATAAGACAAATTAGTGAAAACGTTTTGTTCGTTCACTATTGGCCCAGTCACTATCAATAAGATTTTTTTGTTTAGTTTTTATATATATACATACATATAATAAACACAACACAATAATATATTATGTTATATTATATACATATATATATATATATATATAATATATATATATATATATAATATGTATGTATATATATATATTATATATATATATATATATATATATATATATAGAGTAGACCCAGCAGCAACATCAGTCTACTTCAACTTTATGCTGTCGGCGTAACAACAGAATATTCAATCTGACCTGTATCCTATTCACAAAACTTTACGGATCATGATATCCTCATTTCAGTTACTTTTGAATGCTGTCTGTACAAATAAAACTACTCCCTGATCTAACGACAATTTTCTTCCCTAAGATGATAACATCGGCACGTTAAGAGGGGAAGACAACCACCAAGAAATTCCTGAAGCCGAACCAAGTAAGAGACTCTGGGAAAACATATGGAGCAATCCAGTATCACACAACAAACATGCAACATGGCTCCAGGAAGTCAAGGAAGAAGAAATAGGGAGAATAAAACAAAGATTCACAGAGATCAACTACAGACACAGTCAGACACCAACTAAAGAAAATGCCAAACTGGAAAGCCCCAGGTCCCGATGAAGTCCATGGATACTGGCCTCAAAACTTCAAGGCCCTACACCCACGAATAGCAGAACAACTCCAGCATTGTATCTCAAATCACCATGCACCAAAGGATGACCAACAGGAAGAACATCATTGTACAAAAAGACAAGAGTAAGGGAAATATAGCCAGTAACTACAGGCCTATCACCTGCATACCAATACTGTGGAAGTTACTAACAGTATCATCAGCGAAAGGCTATACACTACCTAGAGGAGACAAACCCACCATCCCCCACCAACAGAAAGGCTGCAGAAGGAAGTGTAGGGGCACAAAAGACCAGCTCCTGATAGACACAAAATGGTAATGAACAGTAGGAGAAGGAAAACCAACCTAAGCATGGCATGGATAGACTATAAGAAAGCCTTCGACATGATACCACACACATGGCTAATATATGGGGCAGAGGAAAACACCATCAGCTTCCTCAAAAATACAATGCGCAACTGGAATACAATGCTTACAATCTCTGGAATAAGACATAGCATAGGTTAATATTTCAGGAGAAGGGATCGTTCCAGGGAGACGTCACTGTCCCACTACTCTTCGTAGTAGCCATGATTCCATGACAAAAAGTACTACAGAAGATGGATGCCAGGTACAAACTCAAGCAAAGATGGCAACAGGAATTAACCATCTTGATGTTCATGGACGACATCAAGCTGTATGGTAAGAGCATCAAGGAAATAGATACCCTAGTCCAG
>NC_087216.1:66952158-66969658 GCF_015104395.2 Macrobrachium nipponense
TTAGGTTAGGGAAATGTTGCACCAAAGCAAACTCCAAGTCAGAGGCTCAACGTCACATATCTATCGATTCAGATGTTTTACCAGAAATGCCAAATCCAGTTAAAATATATGACAGATACGCGTATGTTGAAGGAAGCAGTAGAATTACATGTACGTGTGTGCTTGCTTACACGTTTATCTACGTGTAAAAAGATGTGTGTATTTGCGTGTCTTATTCCCACCATGAAATATGGAAAACGTTCTTTTTCTGGTTCTATTCGTGCTGACAACACAAGGTCTTGCATCAATCTCTTATACGCCAATACTCCTCTAAACTTCCCATTATTGTCGCTTCATTTTGTAGACTGTAGAGCTTCTAGGGTGAATACCCTCGGTTTATCTTAATAGTTGGGGAGAGAAATGAAAGACGAACTCAGATGATCTTAATAGTAAATGGAACAGGTCATCATAAGGGTCAAGTCCCACTTGTTCGCAAAGAGCAAGTTTGTGGGAGTCGTTTTCATCTTCATGTTTCCTTTCCCATTTCGTCTGAATTGACTTGGTGACCATTTAAGAACGGAAGTTCAACCTATATTGCTTAGGTAAGGGTCAACTTGTATTCTGCCTTTTGTCAACTTGATATTAAATTCACATCAGAGGGATTAATGAATATCCTCTCAAAACTGGGGTTGGAAAGGTGTCGCCTCATAGCACCTCAAACACAGACGAAGGAAGAACTAGGGCAGAAGGTAAAGAGACTTGCACCAGGCCTTCTTATTGGGCTGTGATGGCAGGAAGAGGTTGGAAATGATTCCGAGAGTCCCTGGAGTGGCGGGATGACCAACGAATTAGTGATAAAAATAAGGAATTTTGTGCTTCATCAAATGCTGGGACAATCATTTTTCTATCATATTTTATTTCTTTAGGCATCACTTTTTGAGATCATTTCTCCGAAAAGAATCTCCTTTTTGATATACGAATATAGGTTCGAAAGTGAAAGTTAACCTGACGCATTAGTTTGTCTGAAACCAAATAAGTGTCACAGTATTCAAAGAAAACGGAAAGACAAACAAGGGAGAAAACAAGAAGAAAATATATTTAACCATTCGAACGTCCACCAGATTGACTGAGCATCTAAAGTGTAGGAAACTTCCTCCGTTGGAGGCAATTGAACCGAGACAAACATCGTCATAGTAACGAAACCGGTAGCAAGAAATTGACCGTTGTGATATCTTCTCGCTTTCGAAGAAAGCTTCTGGTGTATTTTCTGGCGGAACTTTCGATGCATAAAACTCGAGGAATGATGAAAGACAAACTTTGAATGGAATTCTGAGTAAGGTCTTGACCTGTGGTGGTGGATGGGCGGGGGTTGGGGGGGGGGGGGGGGGGGGGGGGGGGGGGGGGGGGGGGTGGGGGGGGGGGGAAGGGGGGGGGGGGGGGGGGGGGGGGGGGGGGGGGGGGGAAAGCTGTGTTGGATAGGTCTGGGAGAGGGGGGGGGTCGGGCGGCAGGAGGAGGAGGAAAAATTGAAGCAATGTTTCAGGGCAACGCGATGGCGGTGGTCCGAAGTTTAACAAATCCGACGCTCCTGGGAGGTGCAGAACTGGGAGAAGCATAATTGTTATTCTCCGTAAATGAAAAATATGAATATTTGTATAACAATGCATTGTGGATCTAAATGCTACACAATTTTCATCGTTAAACTTTGTAAGGCGCAATTCCTGGATACAGATCCCTTTTGTATGGAACCTCACGGCGTAACTCTAGCCAACCCTGGGTTCACTTAGCGGTATCTATCTTAGTGTTTTGAATCGAATTTTAGGAAAGTAGCATCGATGAGAAAGGCAGCTTTCGGGAATCTCCGGAAAATGCTATTATTATTATTATTATTATTATTATTATTATTATTTATTATTATTATTATTATTAATATACATGCACACGGATCAGACAGAGTCAACAGTATGTATCCATAAAGAATGACCCTGTGCAAATATGTGGTTTAATAGGAACATCAAATGGAAGATGGGGAAAAATGTGGGGTAATTTAATATAAATGTAATACAAAAACTGAAATACCTGAATATCCCGATTCATATAAAAAATGCTATACCGTTACAAGGATCACGTGACTAAATGTACTTGTAAGAGCCAGGAGGAAATCTTAACAAGGAAAAGAAGCAAAAGCGCTTTCGTGCATGTAATATATATGAACTTCTTCAGGATACATAAAAAAATTTTCTTCTGTACCCCTGAGCAATGTACTATTATTAAAATACACGAAAGCGTTTGGTACTCATCCCCTTTAATATTTCCTTCTGGCTCTTGCAGTATATAAAACAAGTGACAAAATATCTTTCCTTCATTAAAATTATGATAATTCAAAGCACCGTGAGGATCTCCAAGATGAACTCGGATAAATGGAGTGTTAGACAAGAAGCAATAAGAAGTTGAAATTAGATTCAATCTTGAAATATGGGAGAAAACTGGACGAAACATTAAACTTGAAATATTTAAAGTAGAAAAGAATAGAGAAATATCAGATTGAGGATATATAAAAGAAATTGAAAAGTATGAGACAAAGTCAGAAAGTAACAGAGAATACATTTACAAGAGAAACTCGGGTTACAGTTTCACAACCCATCGGAGTGATGTCAACACAGAAAGCAGGGAATCTTGGCCGACTCACCCAGAATAAATTACAAGACTAAACCTGTTTACAGAATAACAGGGAAAAGGACACTCGACAACAGTTCAAAATTTTTAACCTTTCTAGTAAGCAGTCAAGAAATATTTAAACAGTCACCGCGGTCAGTTGTGATCACTTCGAACGTATTATATAACTCTCCAAAAAGGAATAGACAAACCTATAAAAGGGATCGTAGCACCTTAACTAAGCACCTGTACCATAGGAACCTTTCCTCTGGAGGCTGTGGGCATTACTGTCAACAGCAGCCATTTATAACAACTCGAAGTCAAGTTACTTTCCATAGCACGATGCTTCTCTCCTTTCGAAGAAAGCGTCCCAAGCCTTTTGTGCCCAGACCTTCGATTCTAGAACAACTCTAAGAACGTCGAAAAGATACGATGTGTTTGGGGTGGGGGGAATGAGATGAGGAGGGAAAGGGGGAACTGGGGGAGGGTCGAGGAAGAAGAGGAAGGCAAACGTTTCACTCTGGAAGTTTATCCAACCCAGATTCTTGGAGGTAAAAGGATACGAGTCTTCTTAGTTCATACAAGAAATGGGTTAACATTAAAGTTATTTTTGAAGTTATTCATTTAGTGTTTAAGTTATAAATAATATAAGGACGTTTTTGTCAGTTTCAAAACTAAGTGGCATTTATTTTTAATTTGAAGTTCGCCTGAAAATGACAAAGGGAATTATGAAATGGGGTAAGTTATTTATTACCAAAAACACGAAAGAAGAAACTATAGTCCAATTAAGAAAGACATTTCCCACTTTTTTCACGGAAACACTTCTAGTTTAACAATGAGGAAGTTGAAATATAATATAAAAGAAAACCAGGAAGTGAATACGAAACACCATCCAAAAGGAAAATGAAGGCAAACTTTTAATTGTGGCATCTAAAAAATACAAATTTCATAAATGATAATTATGTCATTAAGTTATAATTTATTTCTATTGAAATTAAAACTAAATGCACAGATGTTTCATTCAATAAAATAGGAAAGTTAAACTCATGTATATAAGATGAAAAAGTACGTAATACAAAACAGTCTAAAAGAAAGTGTTCATAGTGTGTGCTGGTGAAAGTATGTAATATGACTTCTTAGTATTCACTAAGACACATAACCTATTTTTATGAAGCAAAACGAGAAGAGTAACGAGTTCCCAGGGGCAATAATATTCGACAATTTTCAAGAGAAGTTGACCACGTTTATTCGCGAACATTATCTGAATCGGAAAGGAAAAATCGAGCAGTCAATTCGGAGATCGACAAAGGCCTAAAAATTCGGTGCAAAAGATGGAAGCAAAGAGAACTCACAAGGAAGAAGACATCTTGGAGGAAGAATTTCCTATGGGAGTTTCACGCGCAGAAAATGAACGATGAAAAATCGTATAAAAGTTTGTGAGGTAAATCGTTTAACGAGCTGATCGTCAATATGACCCCATTAGACAAAAAAAAAAAAAAAAAAAAAAATGGAAGTAACCTATTTCTGTTGATCGCTAAAATGATGTTTGTAATTTATTCATTGAAAGTTTTATTCAGAACCAGTTTTTTTTTCAGAATGTTCAGTAAATTGGGGTTATGCCTCTTTGATAATCAATTTTATAAAAGATTATTCCTTTACCTATTATGCTTTGACTATCGCATAATTAATAAAAAACTGTCACTCGATTAACAATGTATCAAGTTGACGTTCCCCAAAACACTGAACTACAGAAGTTCCTCAAATTTGAAATGACTTGATAAACTGAATGATGGCAATCCAGTTGACGAAGCCAGGCCAAATCACCAAACACAGACCTTTCAAAGAGTCAACATTTATCACTTTGCCATTTTGAATACACGCTTCCCTTTATCTTTATCGAGATTGTGTTTGATATTCTAAAAGAAACACCTTCCAGTGCTTAGTTTAACCATTAATAATACCGATTATAATAAAGAAACTACTAGCAAGTAAATAAACGAATAAATAACGAATTCAAATCCACGCCAACCATTACAGAAGTAACCAATACATATTATTATTGGTCATTTCCGCCCTTAAGGTCTTTGTTTCTCCAAGTTTCATAATTTATGAAAACGAATATAAGACAGATAGAGGAAAAGGAAAAAAAACAAGTAGTGCTCTCAGAAGGTTAAGAAGGTTAATCCTAATATATTTTGCAGTTAGCGTTGGGAGGTCTTCGTCATCTGAAGAAATAAATGAACAAGGAAAAATGGGTTGAGAGGTCCATTTCGTGACAGTTTTCATTATCGATGTTTATTTTGCAAGAGATGACACGAAGCTCCAGTTCTACTGATGGTGGCTAATCATGTTCCGGATTCTGTTGAAGCATTTGTTTTTCAAGGTAACATTTCCGTCGGGAAGCATCATTTTACTGAAAGTGATGAACCTTTGATATGATGAAAGCATTATACGTCGGTTTAACTAAGTCTAGCAATTCCTTTGATGATTCAGGCCAGGAGTAGACGACCACTCTGTGGCGCCACAGAGTGGCGTCGGTGTGTGGCGGGGATGTGTGGCTTCCCATAGGTTACCATTGTTTATAAGCTAAGTCGAGCACACGAGCATCCGTGGCAAGCGACTGTGGCGAGCTGTCGCTGATCCCCGCCACAGCTTACAAACAATGGAAACCTCAGGGAAGCCACATGTCCCCGCCACACACGCAGATATGGCTCGTGTACTCGTTTGTTTGTTTGTTTGTTTGTATGGTGTTTTTACGTTGCATGGAACCAGTGGTTGGTTCAGCAACGGGACCAACCGCTTTCCGTGACTTCCGAACCACGTCGAGAGTGAACTTCTATCACCAGATAACACATCTCTGACCCCTCAGTGGAATACCAGAGAATTGAACTCGCTTCCACCGAGGTGGCAGGCCAAGGCCATACCGATCACGCCACTGAGGCGCTAGCTCGTGTCTTCGTGGCCCCCAAGGGAACAACTCAATGAAACCTGCCTTCACTTCACTACTTGTTCAGCAACCCGCATCACCAAACTAGCTGGACAAACCTGAATTCAGCGTATTTCGCAAATGAATTCTTCCTTCTACAATCTATGTAAAACAACTCTGATGCAACTCTCAAAAGGGCAAAAAGCAAAGGCAAAGCTCAGACGTGACATCACCGTCTATTCACAAACCCTTCTACTTTACAGGAACAGTAAACACACCTGCTGAAAAAAAAAAACAAATAAATAAATAAAAGAAAAGGAGGTGGGGGGTGGGGGACGATATCACATACAAAGAAATCAAATGCAGCAGTTGCTCTTTTCGTCGACACTGGAAATTTAATTGAAAAATTGACTATTTTAACGAATGCCGCTTCCAGGGGAAAGAGAAAATTTTTTATTTCGTTCGTGCACCATTTTTTTTCTTTTTTTACGAGATTTTCCGCTTAAAAACATATGAAAGCAAAGTGGGGATTCCTGTACCCGATTTGTTGTGTGACTTTGAATGGCAGTTCCTTTAAAGTGATGAAGCGTAAAAAAAAAAAGAAAAAAAACGTATTGTTTTTCTTACTCACTGTTATTAACCTAAAAGTTCAGCGTTAAATGAAGGTAAAAAGACTCGTTCGTTGAAATATGATATAAATTGACAATATCATCATTATATGCAGACGATTTATTTCATAATTGCATGATAGTTTTACTATTAAAAATGTTTTCCCTTGCCTACAAAAAAGAATACGTACACACACACACACACACACACACACACACACATATATATATATATATATATATATATATATATATATATATATATATATATATTATATATATATATATATATATATGTGTGTGTGTGTGTGTGTGTGTGTGTGTGTGTGTGTGTGTGTGTGTACATCGAGCTACAATGTCCTTTAATATCTAATTCGCTCTACCTCGGAATTAATATATTTTCATATATGCTTAACCGAAGGGGAATTTCTTACCACGATGGTGGTGGGGTTGGTAAAAGTCTTCACGTGAACGTTTCCTGGATTGATTTTTGAATGTCCTTCCTTCGGTTCGGCGCCGGGCCCGGTGACCAGGCAAATCTATTATCGTGTAAAAAATTCCCTTCGGTTAAGTATATAAGAAAATATATTAATTCCGAGGTAGAGCGAATTAGATATTAAAGGACATTGTAGCTCGACGTATGTATATGAATCACGGTAATGTGATATGACTTATATATATATATATATATATATATATATATATATATATATATATATATATATATATATATATATATATATATATATATATGTATATATATATATATATATATATATATATATATATATATATATATATATATATATTATATATATATTATATATATATATATATATATATAATATATATACTATATATATATATATATATATATATATATATATATATATATGTGTGTGTGTGTGTGTGTGTGTGTGTGTACGTACACACATATAACCAACCATAAAAATTTCTGGAAAAACCAGCTATTTATTTGAAAACAATTTACCACGTGGGCGAAATTGTATTTTGAGTGTGTGTGTACACAACGAAGTACTTAAAACTGCTGCCTAAATTCCTCGGGGAAATCGCAAGAATCAGGAACGAAATGTCATTTTAAATGTTTTTTGTAACTTGAATTTTCATGTTCCATTTCATTATTGTTGAAGTATGTGATTTCCCGCAATATCACGAGTAATAAGAAACTGTTAAATAAACTATATTTATTTTTATATATATAGTCGATATTTTTTGTTTAAATTACATGCGGAATAACATTCGACAAAAGAACTTGATTTTGAATTTTACTTCCATTATTAATTTCATATTGTCGTTACATTTCTACTTCTGTGAAAATAATTGTCTTTGTCCTTTTATCATATTTCTTCTTACTATTGTTATCCATTTAATTCCTAATTTTTTTCTTGTTCTATGTCTATGTCTATGTCTGACGGTTTATCAAGTATCCCTGCTTTCGCTATTAAGCGTTCAAGACGGGATTTCCAAATCACTTATATTATAGTTAAAACTTTAAAAGTCTATGTAATGTAAAGCGGGTTAATTGCATTTGTCTCAGTGTTATAGCTGAGTGAAAATAAATGGGCTTTCAATAGCTTTTTGAACTGAAAGATATTTCCAGCACACTTAACTGATGCCGGAAGTTGATTATACAATCTAGGAGCGCAGTGCTTAAAATTTCTCGTACCAAGAGTGGTCGTTGCACGAGGCTCATCAAGTCTGAAATCATCACAGGAAAGGCGTGTATGAACACCGGGCCCTACTACGTATCTTTTCAGGCAACCTTTAAGATACAATGGCTGCTCCCGTATTAATAGCTTGATATGTTAAGACGCAAAGTTTAAAAATAATCCTTGCTTTGACTGGTAACCAGTGTAATTTAATTAAGGTTGGAGTAATATGTTCTCGCGGGGATATACCAACAATTAGTCTAGCAGCTCTATTCAAAATCATTTGAAGTTTCTTAAGACGATAATTAGGTAAATTGTAATACAACGAGTTACAATAGTCTACTCTGCTAACTACCAAACTATTAATTAGCAAATTAGTGGCATCTTCGTTAAGATATTTTCTAATGGATGCGATATTCCTCAGATGATAATTTGCGGTCCTAACCACATTGTTAATATGTTCATCAAATGTCAAAGAACCAATCAACCTACTACCCCGAGATCTCTGACTTTATCAGTTAACAAAATATTTTCCTTATTGATGGAGATGCTATTAACGTTATCAAACCTTCTTAAGTTATATTTAGTGCCAATTTAGGATACATTCAGTTTTATTTTCATTTAGTTTCAGCTTTTTCTTTTGCATCCATTTCGAAACATCTGCCATAAGTCTATCAATAACAGCTTGATCTTCAATAATGTCATCTACTATTAAATAGAACTGGGTGTCATCATGGCAAAAAAATTTACATTGAACGCCATGTAATTTAAATATCCAAGACAACTCGATTGTATAAATACTAAAAAGAACCGGGCCAAGTACGCTTCCTTGCGGAACACCCGTGGTGAGCTTTCTACTTTCAGAATATCTATCTTTAACCTTCACCTTGAAAGATCTATTCGATAAATAGTTATTAAACCATTTAAGAGCATCCATCGATTCCCAATAGCAGTCATATCCTCTATTAACACTTCATGAACCACTGTATCAAAAGCAGCGCTAAGATCTAGGAGAATAAGCAAGCTACATTTACCATCATCGGAGAAACCTAACAAGTCATTAATTACGGCACAAAGAGCTGTTTCAGTAGAATGGAATTTCCGATAAGCCGACTGATCTTCAGGAATAGCTCCAATTACTTTTAAGTGCTGACTGAGTTGATCTAAAACGGAAGTCTTCGATCATTTTTGACAAAAAGACAAGTTAGAAATTGGTCTGTAAGATTTCAATTCTTGATGATCTAGGGATCCTTTAAGAGATGGTTTAATGATAGCAACTTTTTCAGAGGACGGGACTAAGCTCTTAGTAATACTCAAGTTGACTATTCGAAGCTGCAATTGCAGTAACCTATCTATGTTTGGGGCGTCGATGACCTCATTTATTGGAAAAGGATCGTTACTGCAATAGGAGCGGCCAGAACCAATGAACATAGTTTTGTAAGCATCGAGTGAAATTGGCCTAAACTGCAAAAACTTTGAGAAAGGAAAATCAGGAAAGTAAGGATAGGGGCAAGAAACATCAGTTGTGAAGTTACAAAGTAAACAGGCAACCTTTGACTCAAGAATTCCAGTCAGCAAATTCATTTGCCAATTCAAGCTCAGACCTCCCGTCTGGTAAAACATGCCTCTTAATTTTCCCTAAAAGTTCATCGAACACAGAATACAGCCTTTTGACATTGGACCCAACCTCAGTTACTTTTCATTATATATGTCTTCTTTACATCTCTTAATAATCTATTTACCTCATTCCTAGCTTCACATTAACATTCGATTTCTCTTTGTTTTTATGCTTATGCCAACGTGACTCTGCCAACCTCCGTTTTTTCCTAGCTTCCCTAATTGCAGCATTGAACCATGGGGAGCTGTCTTTTATGACAATATCTTTCTCTACCACAGGGCACATTTTATCATATTCTTTGGAAAATACAGAAAAATACAAAGCAACAAGACAGGACTACACATTCACCTACAGAAATATTTCTGCTACTATTCAAGTCAGTACATCCACATGGGTTTCATTATATTTTTCCTCAATAACATAAACTAACCCACATCTATTAGTACAGTACAGTCTAATAACCGTTGTTCCTAAATGTTATTTTAGTCCTAAGTTTACTTGGTAATAAGACTGAAATATCAAACATAATAAGCCTGTGGTAAAAAGAGATAGAAAAATCTGGCTCCACTATCAAATTCATAAAGTAATTATCACCCGTAAAACAAAACACAGAATCTAAAATATGATCTGACCTAGAGGTAAATACATTCACCTTATTAACAAAATTCATATTGTTCATTATATCAATGAACTTCTTTACATTTGTATCTCTATAATCCTCTAACCACATATTAAAATCTCCACATATATACATTACATTTTTCATTTTCAAAACAATCCAAGAATACAGAAAAGTCTTCTATAAACGTAGCCTTGCTTAGCTGCGGAGGACGATATACTACTAAAAATAAAAACTGTACATTATAGGCCTTAAACTCCAAGGCTAAATACTCAAAACTCACAAACACTCCAACAACCCTAGTTCTAACGTTTGTAAATGTTTTGGATAAAACAATGCCAACCCCACCTCCCTGACCAAAATTACGTTGGTGTGTGAAAAGTTTATGAGTGTCCGGCAATAGTTCATTAATTTTCAAATTATCAGTAGCACTTAGCCATGTTTCTGTTACAGCGAACACATCTATTCCTTGTTCACAGATTAATTCTCTTAATTCTGTTTGTCTTAGTTGCGTACTGACTGCGCATTCAGTAGGCACATTTTATTCTTCTATTACTGGAATCCATGATCAGTCTGTTGGGCAATTCGCTTCCTCTCAGCAACATTCGATGGACAATTCCAGTCAAAAACAGCATGTGATTATCGGAGAGGTTCATTCGCGCACAATGATGACATTTCAAACTTTCAGACTGACAATGCCTTGTCTCATGATCAGCTCCGTTACAACGTCCACATATCCGAGATCCATTCGAAGCCTTGACTCTACATTTTGGACTCAAAATGACCATATCCCTTGACAGTAGTTACATATTATAACATGATAACTATCCCATACCTTATGTCGACCAAAGTTGGTGAAAAGTATATCTCCATTTTCGTATATCCTGCGTCTAATGATAGGTGTACATTTAAAAGTATAATTATACGATTTACCATCTTTAGCTTCTCTAGTTGATACTAGTTTTCATATCATCTGGACTTACATTAATACCTTGAAATATGTTATTCTTCTTCAAAATCGCAGGCAAGACGTCATCCATCTGTTCTTGATACTAACATTGGCAACGGTGATTTTAGGCGACATCTTCTGAAGTACAGTTGAACATAATTTATGGTCATCAGCTGTCTGGTCCAGAGTTCGTTTAGCATTTTCTCTTGTTTTCTTGTCTGGAAAGTCAACGACCAGTGAACCTTTTTTCGTAGGCTTTACGTTACTTATTTGAATATTCCCAAGAACTTTTGTTAATACACCTTTCTTCTCTTCCATTGTGGTAGCTTCATTCTCATCTTCATCAGCAATCAAAATCAAATTTCTCTCTTTCACCACGTCAGAATAACTTGGTTTCAAATCCTTTACGGGTAGCTCACCAGTAACCCCCAGCCTAAGAAATTGATTTTCCGTCTTCAGTTCAATTATTTGTTTTTTCTAATGAAGCAAACATATCTCTTGCCATTAATTCTAACGTTTCCATTTTTCGGCCAAGCTCATTCAAGTACTGACTCCGAAAAAATTGGGCTCACATCTTCTACAGTAGAATTTAAGACCCTTACATCCAATAGAAATTTGACTTCTCTACCTTTCTGTAGTCTTCCATAGATATTCCCTCACATTTCCGATGTACTTCCTGTTACATGAAGAGCAGTCCAGTTGGTTATCATCGTTTTGACGATCGCAATAACAAGATGCCATTTCACAAGAAAACTCTAAAACTTCACTTTCAAATCATAGCAAGGCTCTGTTAGTTGGTAGAAATTATGACGTAACAATGACGTATCAGTGACGTCACTAAGGAAAATCTGATGAAATGTGACAGGATATTGCCCATGCTTCTATAATCATGAAATGATCTATACATATTTAAAATACCAAACAAAAATAATTTTTTTAGCACGTCATGTAATGTTACATAACCACCATCTTGATTGTAATCACCATAATCAATCAGAGAAGGAAATAATCGAGATTGAAAGCTGAAAATAATTTCGTGATTAGCAACGAAACGAACAGTTTTGACGGAATTATGTTTCAGTTGTTATTCCTAACGATACTTTTAAGGTTATTCTGGTAAGTAATGCTCGCGATAATGGCAATATTTGTAGTAGTAATTACACTTGCTTTTTGCTATAGAACATTATTATTATTATTATTATTGGTGAGGATATCTACAATGGTTTGGGTGTAGATGTATATTTAGAATATACACAAAACGAGAACTTTCGAGAACCTGCTTCTCGAATCTCCTAAATCGTTTTGTATATACATTTTCAATATATATTTACATCTACACAATTGTGGATTTTTTCGCCAATTTAGTGACCCATGGTATTATTAGATTATTATTATTAAGCAGCCCCCACCCATTGTCAGATAGCATAAGCAACTACCGATTTCACGTACCTTCCTTACTCAATGACGTCATGAGGAGCCTCGTGAATCAGAAGATTCTAATTGCTGAAGAAATAACGAAAATAGATCTGACTGTGGAGACAAAATACCATCAATGGAATAATTTTATTATTAAAATGCAAAGGCCGTGCTCGCTTCATAAATTGCAAATGTTATAATGTCATTATAAACGTCAAAGCCACATTACGCGAGAATGAAAAAAAATATATAACTGGATGTGTATATGCAGTATGAATAGTAAACATGCCTTAATGAGTGGTGTTTATGAATGAAATATTCCCTCGGGGCTTCAGACAATTGTCTGACGTGTGACAATTACTAGAACACTCATTTTGTAAGGGAGACAACGAAAGGACACAGGAATGTTGAGTTACCCGTTATAGAATATTATTGATAATTATGGCATGGGTTGTGTTTTCAGGCTTTATAGTATTAATATATTGTATTCCGTATACGAACACACAAACAAATAAACAGACATTATGAGATGTCTTCTCATTCGATGATTACCTAAAGCAAAAATGATCTCCATTCGATACATCATTGCACTTTATTTTATTGATACATTTATTTATCAAGATACTTACGGTAAGACTGGAGAGATGATAGATACGAGCACATTTATTAGAATACGATGATGGTGTTGATTGACGACCTAGCCAGGATCTTGAGGTAATGGTTAGCTTTCTTCTCCTTCTATGGGAGGGGTCAAGACATTGTTATACTTTAGCTGTTACAGTTTGTGTGATTCATGTATATATATATATATATATATATATATATATATACTATATATATATATATATATATATATATATATATATACACATACGTACATAAGTAATAAGGACCTTCATATCGGCTATACAAGAATGTAATAATCTTATAATATATCAATACTCACCAGCTCAGATATTATTGCAGAGATATATTCTTGCCATTCTAGGATTGCTACCGGAGTAATACGTGGTCGATGATCAATTTAAACAGGCTTGTTATGCAGAGATAAGAGAGAGAGAGAGAGAGAGAGAGGAGAGAGAGAGAGAGAGAGAGACGAGAGAGAGAGAGAGATGAGAGAGAGAGAGGAGATAACTGGCACTCTTTAATTTTGTACTATAAAATGCCTCTTTCATCAGAATGGGGTTGGCTGTAAATAAAGGTTACTGATGATTTGACAATAAACGGTCGACGCGTCAATCTGGATGTTATATGATTTTATCGAAGAAATAAAACCCTTTTGAAGTGTCACTTCCAAGTTCACTTACACCTTTTCTTTAGATAATAAGATTTCTCGTAATTCAGTTTTGTCTGGGATATAAAAGTGTCTTGTTACATTTATTCTAATTATATAAGTGAAGCATCCAGAAATAAAAGTAAGTGCTAAAAATCTTACTTTAATATGCATATTTGTAAAAAATGTACGCTGTTATTTAATAAAAATCAATTGTTCATATATCTTTATACACATGTATATACTACATACATACACACACACACACGCACACACACACACGACACACACACGACACACACACTCACATATATATATATATATATATATATATATATATATATTATATATATATATATATATATATATATATATATATGCAGAGACACAGAGATCTTCCATAAGATAACCGAAGACATTTGTTGTTGAGGTGACACGTTTTACTGAAGGTGACATGAAAATTGTCTTTGCATTCTTTTGGAAAATTTACTTTCCACAAATCTGCAGATTGCGTAGGACGATCATGAAGATTGTGGCCATTTTCTGAAAAGTTCCTTTTTTCATATTTTGCCTCATAAAAGACTGTGTCTTTCTTGGAAATGAAGAACGCAGTAATTAATCGGAAAAGATTACTTATCCAAATAAATAAAAAAAACAAATATTTAAATGTCATTGACCTCACATTCCTAACCTCTCTCTCTCTCATTCTAAGTGCCCTTTGCTTGGTTGACCTGATTTTATAGAAATTTGTTAGTACTTACCCACGAATTATGATATCAGTCAGACAATAAGGAATGGAAAGTATCCAAATACGCTATGCATATTTATGCATGTGCATATATAATATATATATATATATATATATATATATATATATATATATATATATATATTATTATATATATATATAGTACTGGTAATCTTTCTTAGGCACGAAGATATAGTAATTCAGTTGTATTCCACATAGGAAAATGAAAAAAGGTATATCTCAGAAAATGCCCAACAGTTTTTCGTCCTCCAATGGACCTCTTCCATTGGAGGACGAAACTGTTGGGCATTTTCTGAGATATACCTTTTTTCATTTTCCTATGTGGAATACAACTGAATATGATATATATATATATATTGATATAATATATTATATATATATATATATATATATATATAATATATATAAATTATATATATGCACATATCTATATCTATCTATACCTATATATATATATATATATATATATATATATATATATATATATATATATATATATATATATATACTTATATATATATATATAATATATATATATATATATATATATATATATATATATACATATATATATATATATATATATATATATATATATATATATATATATATATATATATATATATATATATATATATATATATATATATATATATACTATATATATATATATATATATATATATATACTATATATATATATATATATATATATATATATATATATATATATATATATATATATATATATAATATATATATATATATATATATATATATATGTGTATATATAAAATACATATATATATTATTATATATATACTATACACATCTATCTATATATATCTCTACAAGTATATACGTATATATATATATATATATATATATATATATATATATATATATATATATATATATATATACTATATATATATATATATATATACATATATTTATATTTATATTATATATATATATACATATATATATATATATATATATATATATATATATATATATATATTATATTTAAATTTCTTTAGTAGACCATCATTTAGCGTCTGAAAATAATGCATCGTTGCGTGGAATTCTATATTATTCGTGAGAGCAAGATCGGATAATGTTGAGAGGAAAAGTTTGGAAGGACCACTGAGTGAAGGAGGGGGTGGGGGGGGGGGGGGGGGGGGGGGGGGGGGGGGGGGGGGGGGGGGGGGGGGGGGGGGGGGGGGGGGGGGGGGGGGGGGGGGGGGGGGGGGGGGGGGGGGGGGGGGGGGGGGGGTGGGGGGGGGGGGGTGGGGGGGAGTGGTGGCTTTGGGGGCGGGCTCTACTCAATGGGGAACATTGCATGAGGTGAGGGGAAGCATAGGAGAGGCGAACAGAATGAGGGTAGAAGAAGATAGGAAAGTTCAGTAGGAACAGTTTCACTTGAGGAGTCTCTGTCAGCAGAAGGAAGTGGAACCCAAAGCGATGCGCCTTTCGTGAAGAAGAAGAAGAAGAAAAAAGATTTTTTTTTGGACTCGAAACGAAAGCGATTAACATCTTTTCTATTCGAAAGTAAAGACAGAGAAAATAACGTACCGTTTAATAAGGAAATGTGCTTTATGAAGAGTTGCATTTTAAGTAATTTAAGCGGAAAATGCACTCGAGACTTTTCAACCTGAATCATGAGATGGTTGTCGACTTAAATGACCGTCGACTCGGTTCATCTCTAGTTTGAAGGATCGACTTTGATTTGTAATCTATCAGACTTTTCAACGAGAATCATAATTTAGTCTATTTTTTTTTCTTTTCATAAATATTTCATCTCATCTTTGTGCAAAAAAACTTTGATGAGAAGATAATCAAATGGACTTCCTGTGGGAGATGAAGGAGTTTAAATTAGGTTGGAAAACTACTAGATACTCATTTTCGACCAAGCCAGTTCAGGTTTCATAAAAAGCTACCTTACACTTGGAAGTTAAAAACAAGAAATAATACCAGCGGTTAACAGTTTACACAAACAATACCGATGGTTTGAGCTTTACGCAAAATCTGCTAAGGTTGGAATCTTACACAGAAAATTACACCAGTTGGGAGTTTACACCAAAACTACCAATGGCTGGATGCATACTGAAAAAAAAACTAGCTATGGTTGGGAGCTTATATAAAAAAAACTACCACTGGTTGGCACCTTACATAAAAAAACTACCAACGGTTGGAAGCTTGCATGAAAAACAACTAATGGTTGGGAGCTTACAGAACATCTACTAATGGGAAGAAGTTTACAAAAGAAACACACTAACTGTCGTAGCTTGACACAAAACTGATACGATCGGAAGCATTCACAAAAAACGGCGAACAATTTAAAGCCTACACAAAAAAAACTACCAAAAGGTGGAAGTTTACACACACAAACAAAAACTAACCAGATTATAGGTACACACAAGAAAAATACTAAAATAAAAAAGAAATCACAATTATAACGATGCATAAATTAAAATGAAAAGGAAAACATAAATTTCATGGAATATAAATATTCTCTGTATAAAATTTCCTCATCTTCAAAAGCATAAAGCACCTGGTAGGTAGTACATAAAGTCATGTAACCAAGATAAAGTTCATAATTTCTTAACCATATATATATATATATATATATATATATATATATATATATATATATATATATATATATATATATATATATATATATATTTATATATATATATTTGGCAATGTGTATGTATGTATGTATGATTGGTATGGGTGCCCGAAAGACCGCCTCCGGTCTGACGGGACTGAGATTCGGGACGGAGGTGGGTTTCCATCCCGGGAAGATCGAGACCTAGTTCGGGAGGCCGTCCAAAATATTCTACTTCCCCCCGTCCGAAGGGTGAGAAGGGATTCCCTGAAAGAGCTGGTTCTGCCAGTGAAACGGGGCTGGCTATGCCCGTAGACTTAGTTACTTTACAAATTTTCTGTATACATATGACTTATCATTTGGAAAAGAATACTATAGGGTAAACATCAATGACATCAAAGAGG
>NC_087216.1:66974658-66989658 GCF_015104395.2 Macrobrachium nipponense
TTTCTTCAACGCTTTAAAGGTACAGCAAACATTAAGGATCACATCAAGTAATAGAATATCGACACTATTAGACAGGATTAAAAAATATAAAACCCAAACTACGCAACTAATATTATCATCATTGTGTATAATTTTGAAGACTATACACACAGACTTTTTACACTTTGTATTATTGTGGACCCTTTAGAAGATTATCATCATTATTCTGAAGACGAACCCTATTCAAAAGAAACAAACCCACCAAATGGCCACTGACTTGAAATTCAAGTTTCCAAAACATTATATGCTTTCATAAGGAAGAAGTAAGAGGAGTCTAAAAGGAAATACAAAAGAAGAGATACAAATATGAAAATAAGCAATCTAGACACGAAAGGCGACTAATCAGGTCAAGGCACCAGTACTAAGTCTGCTATGAACCACCTGAACCAAATCCATAGCCGAGAATAATGACGTCAACACAATGGAAATAAACACACGTTACTACATACACGCTAAGAAGCAATCACGACTCGACAGAAAGCGTTCGATCACCTCTTACTCTTTCAAAAGACCCCGATGACACATGACGAAGCAATGACACACGTGATCTCTCCTGAAAATATCACCAAAGCATTCCTCTTCCTCCTCCTCCTCCTCCTCCAGACGCCGCAGGCCCAGCGAGATTGGTGTCACTAAAGTCTCTCCCAAATAAGACTGATCAAGAAAACCCAAATGGTATAAATGCTACCAAATCTATATCTCTTTATATTCCTCCTTTTCTGTTCTGAAGACTTTATCAAAATATAATGAAAATATGGGAAGTTAACTTAGAGGTTGTAAATATGTACTGTGGTTTTATATACACAAAAACAAACAGGATACAAATTTCCTTAAAATTAACTTTCCAAATTTTCAATATAGTTTTGATCAAGTATTCAGAACAGAAAAAAAGGAAGATTTAGAAAAATAACATACGAAAATATAAAGCAGTTACTCAATTTATATATTAATCAAGAAAAAATGTGTAACACTTGATAACTGCTTCAGTTAACCCATTTTCCAAATATTTCCCTTGGTTGCAAGATTCAGACTTGGATTTTATTTAGTGCAGATGGACTGTCAGTCATTGCAGAAATCGCAGTGTTCAAGAAGATGTGGCATATAATAATGGTACCTGGTTTCTTTTGTTTAACAATGACGATGATCAACAGTCTACATGAATTCTACTTTGCTGTTATTGAAGACTTCTGCATCACTTACTGAAACATAACTATTCTTTTCTGTTCAGGAAACACGCGTACAAAACGTTCATCCTTATTCATTATCAATTCATTTCTAACAGCTCTACATGAAATGAAATGAGCAGCGGAAAGTAACTAATCATATAATGAAATATACTGCGTTCTACACCAAAATGAAACATGGCCATGGAGATTTCTAACGAAAAAAAAAGCTTACAATATATTAAGAATATGTAATTTAAAACAAACATACAATGCAGTCAGAATAAGTAATTCAAAATGAAGGAGTATACGTCACTTAAATATGTATTTAAACCACTTGAAGAACAATTTGTCAAAGGTTTTCTTGAAAAAAATTCACTCTTACAGTAAAACCTCAAACCTAAACAAGGAATTCTAAAAAGATGATTAAAAAATGGTACTTAATAAAAATAATTGGTCTCTTTTCAAGAAGGTTATCTGAGGAAAAGTGCTCATAAACAAGTTGATTACTGCCTCGCATAAAATTACATCAATTACTGAAGTTTTCACTTAACTTCTAGGCATAATGGGCATAAGTGCAACAACTCTGATCTAAAGAAGTTTTTGATTATAATAAAATACTCAACTGATACTGAGCCTGACATACATGATTACTAAAAGGACGAAAATTGCAGTTTTGCTGGGGATCCGAGAATTTCGCACAAGAAATTGATCTATTTAAACATGAGTTCATCGCTGTAAATTCTCAAAGTCACGGTGCAACAGCAAGTCAGACTTCCAACACGAACACCCCCAATATTTGCCGAAGCCTTCTTCATGATCTATTTTGAAATCCAATGACATGCTGCCCAAACAAGTCAGACAGACGAACAGACAAACATTCAAGGTTTTTAGAAGGACAAAGTGATGGACTCTACACATCCAAACAGTCGACCACTTAAGTTAAATGTTTGACTTTTGACTTAGTTTACGAACACAGAATATATGGTGCTATTCATTCTCATTTCATACATTGTTTAAACTGTTTTCATAATCATATTTCTTAACATGCTTTCTGTACAAGGGTGGTCTTTTGTTGTATTTTAAGCTCTCACGTGGTCAGAGGCTTTTAGCAATATTTTTAAACATTTCTCCCTAATAGAAATAGTCCTGGAGCCTTTCTCTTTCATTTACCTCAACACAGGCGAAAGGGTCAGAGGAATCTTAAGAAACTCGCCAAGTTCATACCTCTGGAAAGTCGACTTCCGAATCCGGTCTTCGGTGAAACATTCCAGACAACGGAACCTCCACACAGCCGGAACACTAGATGCCCAAATCGGGACTTGGTTCCAGAAACGCCAGAGATGAGAAGGAAATAAGATATCCTGTGAAGGAGAGTTTTTGGACATCACGAAGGAAATGGGAGTTCGAGGACGTTTGCCCCCAACCAACCAACTCTCTCTCTCTCTCTCTCTCTCTCTCTCTCTCTCTTTCTTCCGCCAGGCCGTCTGCTGTTGGTTCTGAAACTCTTTCTCTCTCTTTCTCTCTAATAAATGGGTGTCTGTTCGAATGAAAATCTCTCTCTCTCTCTCTCTCTCTCTCTCTCTCTCTCTCTCTCTCTCTCCTCTCGTAGTAGCCATCTTGCTTGGTGAGACGTACCCGCGTGAAGTCAGATTAATCAACAGATATCACAAGTTTAACATACGACTAGAATTTGAGAAATATCTAGAAGTGTTCGTGAACTATCGGTGATAAGATTAGTGTGAAAATAGTAGGATAAAGCGTCTTCTAAGTTAGTTTATCAAGTGTAATACTATTAAATCAGAACAAGATGGCAAGTAAGTTCCAACTGCGGGAAGAGGTGGCGTAATTTGGCGTGTTTAGCAGATTCGCAATACGATGAGGTAGCAGGAAGGGAACTGGCATTTCTCATCTATGAAATCAGCAACAGTCCTAACCAAAAAGATACAAAAGCATTCATAGATATATTAGAAGGATATAATCCTTCAAACTGGAACAAATCTAATGAAAACATCTTGAAAATAATTGAAGAAGTTCCAAATAAAATCCAAGTGGTCAAGAGACTCATAAAGAAAATATACATACCAACATATTTCCGACAAAGAAAATGAATAAGGTGAATCTTGTGAATATCCTAATTTGATGCATTAGGAAAAAGAATGCCAAAAGCATGCAAACTGTGTAAGGTTTGGTATAGCATAGTCAATCCACAAAACCTAATCAGAAAATGTGCTGCATGCAACATTCCGACCCATCCACAGTGTGCTGAGGTAATACAAGATTTGAGAAAAGATACAAGAATTTTTTGTTCAACATGTCTATCATGGATAGACAATGTTATTAAATCAAGATTGAATGTACAAATAGTTGAGGATGAAGAAGAAGAGGAAGAGGAAGAAGAAGAAGAAAAAGAAGAAGAGGAAAACGGAAGAGAAGTAAACAAAAAATGAAATGACAGAAAAAATAAGGAAAACAAAGAACAAGATAAAGTATGGATGCAGAGATACTCATTGATACTACATATGAGGCAATAAAGCAGCATACCTACGAAGAAATAAATTACGATATGACAACAGAAAAGCAAATCCCGAAGAGGCTCTACCCAGATCTACACAATGACGGGAAAGAGGAAAAAATAGACAAGAAAGACAAAATCTGCAACCTTTTGAAAAGAGGGAATTGCAGATTTGGAGAAAGATGTTACTACAAAACATCCTAAGATATGTTCAAAAACTATGAAATATATGGTAAATGTGCATACTTAGATGGATATGGGGATGATTGCAGAGATCTGCATTCCAAAAATATGTAAAAACCTAAAAGAAGGAAAAGGATGTAAGTTCGACAAAAAATGCAAATATATGCACCCTGTAGCCATGAATCATAATCAAATAAATAACCAACAACAAGTAATAAAATCCAAAATAAGAAAGAAACAAATAAAGAGAGAAATCAAGAATATCAGGTAAAAGAGAAAAGCAAACCACCAATGAGATATGCAGAGGTGTCAGCAAAAAATTTCAAAGCATCAGCTCCGAAATTCTACTCAAGAGATAATAACTGTATTTATTATGCAAGAGGATATTGCAGAAACGGAGAAAATTGCAGATTCAGACACAAAATGAATAATTATGATGAAGGAAGATCAAATATTATGGAAAAGTTGGATTTTTTAATGTCAGAATTTCTGGAAATGAAAAAAAGAACAACATACCAGAACAGGAAAGAGACATGGGAAAAATCCTTATTACTACCATTATTAAATGAAGGAGAAAACACGCAAACCATCATAGTGATGAATGCGCAGGGTTTAGTTACGAGTAACTCAAAAAGAAAAATAGAGTACTTAGAAGAACTAACCCAAAATGAAAAAGAAAATAGATATACGAATATAATTGAAACCTGGTATTCCCAAGAGACTGGGAATGATGATCAAATAAAAGGGTTCCAAACTTATAGATCAGATAGAAAAAAATAGGAATCAAGGGGGAACCGCAATATATGGGAAAGACAAAAAACAAGGAAAAATATATGAGAAATATAGTAACTCAGAATGTGAACTAATAGCGGTAGAATTTGAATCTGAAAAATTGATGAACATAGTAATATATAGACCTCCTAATACTAAAGAGTTTGACTTAATAATTGAAATTGGATGATATATGTAGAAATCACAAGGACTGTACTATTCTCCTATCTGGTGACTTCAACTTTCCTTTCGTAGAATGGAAAGAAACGAATAGGAGATTGTGGTTGTACTTATACATATAAAAAAGAGAGTAATAGTAGTGCAGAAGATAAGAGGCAATTTGAAAAGCTATTAGATATGCTACTAGAATACAACATTCAAACAAATAAATCACCTGCCAACAAGAAAGGAAAATACTTTAGACCTAGTATTTGTGAACGAGATGAATTATGTTAAAGAAATAATAGTTTATAATGCGAGTATTTCAGACCATAATGTCATAGAATTAACAGTTCATTCCAAAGCAAGTGAAAATAGAGATAAGCAAGAAATGAAAAGTGGGAAGGATATGGAAAATACAACTTCTACAGTAAAATATAAAAATGGTCAGAAATTAATGAAGAATTAAACAAAGATTGGGATAAACATTTTCGTAAGTGATGACATAAGGGTAAATACGGAGATATTATATAAAATATTGGAGAAAATAGTGGAAAAATATATACCGAAGAAGAAAAGTAAACACATTCATTCTGCATACCAAGAGACAGAAGGATCTTGTTCCAGAAAATCAGAAAGTGGAAAAAAGGTCTTGCAAAAGAAAAAAATGCATGGAAAGTTATAGAACTAAAAAGTAAGATAGAAAATGCAGAACAAAAGATTATACAATCAAAAGAAAATGAAAAACGGGACTTGGAAGAAAAAACCCTATTAAATATCAAGCAAAACCCCAAACTATTATACTCATATGCGAAGAAGATGAATAAAAGAAGAATAGAAATAGGCCCTCTGAGAATTGAAGGGAGATTAACGAATGAAAAAAAGGAAATTTTGCAACATACTGGCAGAACGATATAAGAGAGAATTCACCCCTAGAATAGATAATGAAGATAATGATATAGAAGTAAGGGAAGAAAATAGTGAATATTTAGCTGACATAGAAATTAATGAAGCTGATATTGTGCAGGCAATTAATGAAATTAAAAATGGAGCTGCTGCAGGGCCGGATGGAGTCCCTGCTATTTTGTTAAAGAAAGTAGTTCATTCTATCGCAAAGCCACTTGCAATATTATTAAGACAAAGTGTAGATACAGGCAAGATTTATGATGAGCACAAATTAGCATATATCACCCCTACTTTCAAAAGTGGATCAAGACTAGAGGCAAGTAATTATAGGCCTGTGAGTCTAACATCACATATTATGAAAGTGTATGAAAGGGTAATGAAGAAAAATATTATGAAACATTTAATAAAAAATAATTTGTTTAATATAGGACAACACGGTTCGTACGAAAAACCCCAAAAAAGTACACAAACCCAACTGTTAGTCCACCGTGAGAACATATTCAAAAATATGAAAAGCGGAAATGAAACAGATGTGGTTTATCTAGACTTTGCAAAAAGCTTTTGACAAAGTAGACCATAAATATATTAGCAAAGAAAATTAGAAAACTCAATATCGTAGATAAAGAGTAGGAAGATGGTTAAAAGAATTTTTTACACAACAGAAAACAGATAGTTATTGCAAACGATGAGAAATCGGATGAAACCAAGGTAATATCCGGTGTGCCACAAGGTACGGTGCTAGCTGCAATATTGTTTGTTATTATGATTGAAGACATAGACAGTAATGTTAAGGATTCGGTAGTGAGTAGTTTCGCTGATGACACAAGAATAAGTAGAGAAAATTACTTGTGATGAAGATAGGAACGCTCTACAAAGAGACCTTAACAAAGTATATGATTGGCAGAGGTAAATAGGATGGTATTTAACTCTGATAAATTTGAATAAATAAATTATGGAGACAGAGAAGGAAAGCTATATGCATATAGGGGACCTAATAATGAGACAATCACAAATAGGAAGCAGTTAAAGACCTTGGTGTGATGATGAATAGGAACATGTTATGCAATGATCAAATAGCAATTCTGTTGGCAAAATGTAAAGCAAAAATGGGAATGTTGTTACGGCACTTCAAAACAAGAAAAGCTGAACACATGATTATGCTTTATAAAACATATGTTCGTAGTCCACTTGAATATTGCAATATGATATGGTACCCACACTATCAAAAGGATATTGCACAAATAGAGAGTGTACAAAGGTCCTTTACAGCTAGAATAGAAGAAGTTAAGGACCTAGACTACTGGGAAAGACTACAATCCTTAAAATTATATAGTCTAGAAAGGAGAAGAGAACGCTACATGATAATTCAGGCATGGAAACAGATAGAAGGAATAACAGAAAATATCATGGGAACTAAAATATCAGAAAGAGCAAGCAGAGGTAGATTAATAGTGCCCAAAACTATACCAGGAAAAATAAGGAAAGCACACAGGACATTAATCCACTACGCACCAGCATCGATAATGCAGCGTCTATTCAATGCGTTGCCAGCTCATCTGAGGAATATATCAGGAGTGAGCGTAGATGTGTTTAAGAATAAGCTCGACAAATATCTAAACTGCATCCCAGACCATCCAAGATTGGAAGATGCAAAATATACCGGAAGATGTACTAGCAACTCTCTGGTAGACATTAGAGGCGCCTCACACCGAGGGACCTGGGGCAACCCGAACGAACTGTAAGGTCTGTAAGGTAAGGTCTATCTTATAAGAGAGTGTGTACTGATGGTTCTGTTAATTTAAGTCTCTCTCTCTCTTTCTCTCTTATGCCAGGACGTCTGCTGTGGTTCTGAAACTCTCTCTCTCTCTCTCTCTCTCTCTCTCTCTCTCTCTCTCTCTCTCTCCAAGGTGTATGCTGCCATTGCCTAAAGCCTCCTGTATTAATATTGCTCCATCCATATCCTCGCTGTATCTGGGGTCCTATGTAAGAGATCACCTTAAAATATGTTAGGTCTTCATTTCAAACACGAGTCCTTCAATGAATCTGCATCCCGTTGGAAAAGAAATCGAACAGCGTAACAGCTGTGAGGAAACATGCATAAACATTTGCATACCGGATATGTATCACAGTTCAGGAAAAATACAGACTTTCCTGTATTCTTGGATTGAATCGTATCTGTGAGTTAAGCCGGTGTAAAAATGGAACGAAAGCCGATTATAAAACGTGCGGATACTGTTTTTGAGATTTCTTTCTTATTCACTGAATATTAAAACATATTTTTTTTCGGTTTTCACAGCCTTGATGATTGAATGAAGTACTAAAAATGTCCTGGTTTGTCATAATTGTATTTCGTTATCTATACTTTCTTTCGTATAATAAAAAAAAGTAGATATGGGGAAAGTCTTACTATTAAAATTTTTTTTGGAATATCTTAGATATCCGCTTTATAATAGTTTGTATGGTGTTTTTACGTTGCATAAAACCAGTGGTTATTCAGGAACGGGACACACGGCTTTGCGTGACTTCCGAACCACGTCGAGAGTGAACTTCTATCGCCAGAAATACACATCTGTAACCCCGCAGTGGAATGCCCGGGAATCTAACTGATCACGCCACTAAGGCGCTGAAAAGGCTATAGTGTACTTGAATAAAGCAATATGATAATTCCTCATCCAATCGACAGAGATAAAAACTGAACAGTAATTCCTTTTAAATTGAAATGCAGTATTTATGACAATCTACATATTACCACGACTGCAGCGTCGAGCATAAACTTTCCTTACAACAGGAAATTCTATTTATTGTTTTATGTTAATTCTAAAGTGTATTTTGTCTTTACTTTGCTTATATGATTTTCCTTATGAAACTGGTTATTGATTGAATTTAATGTATATTGCATGCAGAGGAAAAGAACCTCATACAAACTGGTTGGTATCTAATAGAGGTATTTATTACAAAAACTCTCAAGGACGACCAGTCCTCATAATCAAGTATCCAAGAGTGACCGAAGAGGTGGGAGGCCAGCTGTATTTAGTATTTATATTATGTGTGCTGGATTCTTGATCTTTTAATTACTCTACTCTTCCTGATTTTAATAAATAACTCTATTTTATACCACCCAGTTTTTAATGAGGTCTTTTTGTATTTGTACCGTTGCACAGAAGAATTATACAACTGTACATGCGATAATATATATATATATATATATATATATATATATATATATATATATATATATATATATATATATATATATATCTATATATATAATATATATCTATATATATATATATATATATATTATAATATATATATATATATATATGTAAGGCCAGGGTTTTTGATTAATAATATGTTGTCCATGTGTTCTCCACATTCCATAGGTCACAGTTAATAAACTGTCGTGCATTGACTTGTTGAACTAAGCATTTTTATCTCACGCCACCCCTAGAATCTCATTGTCAGCTACTCTCAGGTCGTCACCTCTACACTGTTCTCCACATTCCATAGGTCGTCACTGAGAACACATGGACAACATATTATTAATCAAAAACCCTAGGCCCTAGATATATATATATATATATATATATATATATATATATATATATATATGTGTGTGTGTGTGTGTGTGTGTGTGTGTGTGTGTGTATAAATTTATTAGTTACCTTCCTTTATCTTATTGTACAGAATATGATGATAATATCATCTAGGGGTGTTTCGCTAGTTATCTTTGCCAATCTTTGGATAACTTTATTACATAATCTTTGATTACTCTCTGCTTGTATGCTCGTTTCATTGCATATTTAGTAAGCTAATATTATTAAGCTTACCTTTATAATATTCCATAACAGTATAACTTAATTAAATAATTAAATCTACGATTACGCTCCTTGTATGTTGGTTCCATTAACGATCTCTGAGCTCATAATATAAAGCTTACTTCAAGGGATAAGATGAAAAATACTGAAATACAGAAGAAAGAAAAAGTGTAGAGGTCAAACCTATTTACTTTGTCGAAAACAATCTGGATCTTATGAATGCAAGTAAACATCACATTAGAATGACAAAGCCATAGTGCATGTTTCCATAGGTAACTGCCGTTAGCTTCAGCTGGTAGGCGTTTATTCCAGCGTCCTATTGATAGGCAGCTAGATAGACAGAGAGGCAAGCAATGAAGACATTAAGTAGTTATGAACAAAGATAAGAGGCCTGAGTTGTATGTCATATTGTGATAAAAAGATACTTTTTCGAATAATTAATGTGACGAATAAGCTGATTTGAATGACGTCACAAAGCAATATATTAAGTTGATTATTAAATCTGAATGTATGTTAATAATTATGATCTAGTTTCTTAATTACAAAGATTCATTACATAACTAGAATTAGAAATTACAGTCAAAAGCTGTACAATGCATTTTTTTTCTTTTTTACAAAATATATCTTCTAGTGATAGAGGAAATATCACGTGACCACTGATCTTCAGAGAGAGAGAGAGAGAGAGAGAGAGAGAGAGAGAGAGAGAGTACACTCCTACAGAATTTTGTTAGCTCCAACAATTCACCAACATCGTTACTATCACATGGATATTCGTATCCATTCCTGACCCGAAGTTACTCAAGGCAGCAATCTTCTCTCTCTCTCTCTCTCTCTCGTCTTCTTCTTCTCTCTCTCTCTCTCTCTCTCTCTCTCTCTTTTATCGGAAAGCAAAACTGCTTCAGGAAAATAATGAAAAAAAGGTGCCTCCAAAACCTCCGAGATTTTATTTAATCTGATGTTTGTAGGGTTCATATGCAGGTTACCAAAGTGGAGGGATTTAGATAGTTATTAACAATGAAGCTTTATCTGATCATGAAGCACCAATCGGGAAAACTACTTCCTCCAATATTGTTATAATTTATTTGTTTGGCAATTCTTAATGGGAGCTCATTTGGCACACAAAATCCCAGACATACATATTTAATGGACATATATTTAGACAATCGATAAATAAAAATAAACACTACTGGATGCCCGTATAACAAATCTCTGATGAAAAAGGAAGTAAAGTTAAATTATTTGTCATCGAAGAGAAGTTTCTGTCTCATAATGTACGGTTGGCATAATGCCAAAGTTGGCGATGGTTGTTTATTTCTACGGGAGACTTTCATATTTATTTAACAATTAGGAAAATACTCTAAATATTTATATACCTCAGATCTTGTTTATCAAAAGCGCGCTCATTTAAATAGCTAATGCATTACCAAATAATGTCAGCGACTCAGGTTATTTCAAATCTTGATTCTTATTACGTGATAAAGTACTTCGTTTTGTATGAAAGCAATGGCAGACAGCAAATTTACGTTTTAGTATCGGAATCATTTTTTTTCTTTCTAGGAAATTTACTGGACACAATACCAGGTAAAAAGGACTCGTTTCACGTAATGCCTGTAGACGCTAATATCATAAGACCGAAGAAAACCAAAAAAATGTGTGTGATAAAGAGAGAATTTAAAGGTACAGCTAATATTAAGGATCACTTCAAGTAACAGAATATTGACACCATTAGACAGGATAAAAAAAGAAAAAAACAGAAACGACGCAACTAATATCATCATTATTACGAAGACGAATGAAACAAGTCCACCAAAGGGGCCACTGACTTGAAATTCAAGCTTCCAAAACATATGCTGTTCATTAGGAAGAAGCAAGATGGGGTAAAAGGGAATACAGAAAGAAGAGAAGACATAAACGTGAAAATAAGCAACCTGGGGAATCAGGAAGCAGTCAAGCACGAAAGGCGACTAATCAGGTCAAGGCACCAGTACCAAGTTTGCTATGAACCACCTGAACCAAATACATAGTCAAGAAGAATGACATCAACAGAATGGAAGTAAACACACGTTACTGAATACACGCCAGGAAGCATCACGACTGGATAGAAAGCGTTCGATCCCCTCCCACTCTTTCATTAGACCGCGATGATACATGACGAAGCTATGACACAAATGATCTCTCCTGACAAGATCTCCAAAGCATCCCTCCTCCTCCTCCTCCTCCTCCTCCTCCTCCTCCAGACGCCGCAGGCCCAGCGAGATTGGTGTCACTCACTTCAGTCTCCCCCTGATAAGAATGATCAAGAAAATCCAAATGGTATAAATGCTACCGAATCCATATCTCTCGATATTCTCCCTTTTCTGTTCTGAAAACTTATCAAAATATAATGAACATTTGGGAAGTGAACTAATTGCTTGGAAATCTGTACTCTGGTTTTAGATACATAAAGAAAGAATACAAAATTCCTTTAAATTAACTTCCCAATTTTTCAATATACTTTGATCAAGTACTCAAAACAGGAAAAAGGAAGACAGAAAAATAACATACGAAAAATAATATGAAAGTACGAAGCTGTTACTCTGCTTCCATCTTAATCAAGAAAAAAATTAACACTTGATAACTGTTTCAGTTAACCCATTTTACTAATGTTTACCTTAGCTGGAATACAAAGTAGCAGGATTCAGACTTGGATTTATTTAGTGCAGATTGACTTGCACGATTCTGTCAGTCATTGCAGAATTCGTAGTCTTCAATGAGTTATGGAATATAATAATGGTACCTGGCTTCCTTTTTTAACAGTGACGATGATCAGCAGCCTACATGAATTCTACTTTGCTGTTATTGGAGAATTATGGATTACTGTTATTGAAGAATTATGGATTACTGTTATTGAAACATAACTATTTCTTTCTGTTCAGGAAACACACTTACAAAACGTTCACCCTTATTCATTATCAATTCATTTTTGACAACTCTACATGAAACGAAATGAGCAGCGGGAAGTCACTGGTTATAATGAAATAAACAGAGTTTTACACCAGAATGAAACATGGCCATGATGATTTTTAACTTAAAAAACTACAATATATTACGTATATGTAATTTAAAACAAACACAATGCAGCCATAATATGTAATTCAAAATGAAGGAGTATAAGTCACTTAAAAACGTATTTAAACCACTTGGAGAATTATTTTTCAAAGGTTTTCTTTTCACTGACATTAAAACCTTCAACCTAAACAAGGAACTCTAAAAACATTATTCAAAAAATGGTTCATAATAAAAATAATTGACCTCATTTTAAGAAAATTATCTGAGGAAAAGTGCTCATAGACAAGTTGATTACTGCCTCGCATATAATTATATCAATTACAGAGGTTTTCGCTTAACTTCTAGGTATATTAGGCATAAGTGCAACAACTCTGATCTAAAGAAGTTTTTGATGACGATAAAATACTCAACTGATACTGAACCTGACATGCATGACTAACTGTTCAAGTGTTTAAGTGCTTACACACACACACCCATTACCAATACTTTCAAATCACGGGTAAAAGGACGAAAAATGCAGTTTTAACACGGAATCAAGAGATTTTTTTCCCAAGGAGGCTGTTCAACCTGAACCATCTTATAGCTCATTGAACTGCACTCTGTATTTAATCGTATGTGGAAAAATCTATCCATTTAAACTTCTAAGTTCATCGCTGTAAATTCTCAAAGTCAAGGTACAGCAACAATTCAGGATTCCCCCCCCCCCAACATTTATTTGACAAAGCCTTCGTCATCTTTTTTAATCTAAATGACATGCTGTCTAAACAAATGTGACAGACTAACAGACAGACACTCAAGGACAAGGGGAGGACTCTCCACATCCAAACTTTCGGACAATTGAGTTGAATGTGTGACTTTTGACGTTGTTTGCAAACAACGGAATAGATGGTGCTATTCCTTCTTATTTCATGCATATTGTTTAAACTGTTTTTATTATCTATTCCTTTTAATAGGTTTTCTGTATATGGGTACTCATTTGTTGTATTTTAAACTCTCATGGGGTCAGAGGCTTTTATCAATATTTTTAAATAGTCTTGGAGCCTTTCTATTTTATTGGCCTCAACACAGGTGGAAGGGTCAGAGGAATCTTAAGAAACTCGCTTAGTTCAAGCTTCTGGAAAGTCGACTTCCGAATCCAGTCTTCCGTGAGACATTCCAGACAACGGAACCTCCACACAGCCGGAACACTAGATGCCCAAATCGGGACTTGGTTCCAGGAGACGCCAGAGATAAGGAGGAACTGAGATAATATCCTGTGAAGGAGAGTTTTTGGACATCACGGAAGCAATGGGGGTTCAAGGACGTCTATCCCTGTTTCTCTCTCTCTCTCTCTCTCTCTCTTATATCAGCTCGCTTTCTTACCAGGGTGTTTGCTGTTGGTTTTGAAACTCTCTCTCTCTCCCTCCCTAATAAATGTAATAAATGGGTGTCTGTTAGCCTGAAAGTTCTCTCTCTCTCTCTCTCTCTCTCTTTCTCCAAGGTGTCTGTTATTGTTAGTATGGTGCTTTTACGTTGCATGGAACCAGTGGTTATTCAGCAACGAGACCAACGGCTTTACGTGACTTCCGAACCACGTCGAGAGTGAACTTTTATCACCAGAAATACACATCTCTCACTCCTCAATGGAATGGCCGAGAATCGAACCCGCGACCACCGACGTGGGACGCTAATATCATACCAACCACGCCGCCGAGGCGATTCCAAGGTGTCTGCTACCAGGCCTAAAGCCTCCTGTATTAATATAACTCCATCCATATCCTCGCTATATCTGGCAGTCCTATTAGGTATATCACGTTCAAAATATGTTAAGTCCTTATTTCAAAATTGAGTTCTTCACTGAATCTGCATTCCGTTGGAAAAGAAATCAAACGGCCGTAGCAGCTGTAAGGAAACATGCATAAACATTTGCGTGCCAGATATGTATGAGTTTCAGAAAAAATATAGACTTTCGGGTATTCTTGAATTGAATCGTATCTCCAAGTTAGGATCATGTTTGAATCGAGATCAAAGTCTGTTGACACTGCCTTGAGAGTGTTGCCACTTAGGCGAGAGCAATAATATTCAGGACGATATTGTTCCACTGTTAAAGTCCTTGTATAAACACGACACGTATTCATGACGCAAACTAGAGAAACAGATATGTCCTTTGGCTGAAAGGAAATGCATTTTTTATGTAATTACCTGGTATCTAGTGGTCCGAGTGAGGATGTGGGATGTGGGAGTAGGAGCTGTTGGTATATATATATATACATAGTTACCTCCCTTTGTCTTATTGTACAGAACTTGCTGTTAATATAATCTACGAGTGTTTCGCTAGTTATCTTTGCCAAGCCTTGTGTAACTTTATTATATAATCTACGATTATTTTGCTTCTATGTTGGTTTTATCAACGATTTCT
>NC_087216.1:66994658-66997158 GCF_015104395.2 Macrobrachium nipponense
ATATATATATATATATATATATATATATATATATATATATATACATATATATATATATATATATATATATATATATATATATATATATATATATCTATATATATATTAGTAATATTATATATATATAAATATATATATATATAGTATATATATATATAGATATATATATATATATATATATATATATATATATATATATATATATATATACATATTTTGATAACTATAAGAACTTGTAGCCATTTTTCAAATCAGCATTTCCCCTTCTCGTAAAACCAGCAGGAATTTGTCTGTGACTGGGAAATGAATTGCAGTTTGGATCAAGTGGAACAAAACCCTCGGTTGTGGAAAATGAAGGCTTCTGGACTCGGGAATATTCGAGGGAAATGATGGAAGGTTCCTGGATGATGTTGCAGAATATTTCTGGGCCTAATTTGGACATTGCCGTTATAAGGTTTTGCTTAAAGAAATTATTTGTATCTTTAAACATAATCTAATTTGATAGGATCTCTCTCTCTCTCTCTCTCTCTCTGCCAGTCATGATAGAATCCTCAGTGACTCATAGTTGACCATTATTCTCCGTAACAAAGCCAGACCTGGAGTTTATACCACCCGCTCCCCCCTCCCCCCACCGCATTGTCTGCGAAGGTTACAATAAAGAACTTCACAAATCACCGGTATGCGTTTACATAAAGGATAACCTTTCTCAATTGCAACGACAGTTTGGAAAGCTTTTTAACTATCGCCTCTTTCGGCGTTTTCTTTCTTTCTGATTTTAAAGCATACTTTGTCAATCTGTGGGCTCGTCTGAAGTCAAATAACATGTATATGTATATAAATTATACATATGCATACACATACATACGTATATATATATATCTATATATATATATATATATAATCTATATATATATATAGAAATATATATATATATATATATATATATATATATATATCTATATACATATTTCATTTATATATCCTTTAACCCTGCACAAACCTCCCATATAAGCTGACTGTATTCTATAAATGTTATTTAAGTGACTATTAGACTGATGCCCGAACCACTGATAGTAATTAGGATTCTATGCTGACAAATGGCATTTGTTAGCGGTTACCTGTCCAGCCATTACCAGTGACCGAAAAGCAGCTTTACATCTCTGGACATCAATCACCAATAAAGAAAAATAACCGGATATATTTTCTTACGGCTGCTAATATACGTGACACATTGATAAAACAACCAACAATTGCGTTGTTTTATCATATTTTCCATCCACAGTATTCGTGACGTTCGCTCTCTCTCTCTTCTCTCTCTCTCTTTCATATTAGTATGCGTGCACTGAAACATCGCTGTATTACCCTTGAATGGCTTTTTCTCTGCCATAAATTCCCCCGACAACAAAACCCAGGCGCTCACGTCTGAAGTGAAGGAAAATGTTGCTAATCGGAAATTCAGAAATCACCGAATGGCGTGTGAGGGGGATTCCTGTGTTCACTAAACAGCGCTAACTGAGTCATATTCTCTCTCTCTCTCTCTCTCTGCATGTGTGTTAGGGGCGTTGATTACCACAGAAACATGTGTCAAAACGAACGCGTATAATATATCTATATAATATATATATATATATATATATATATATATATATATATATATATATATATATATATATATATATATATATATACACACACATATACACACATATACACACATACATATGACAGATATAGTTCAGTTCTATTATAATACTCGTAAAACTTTCACTATCGCTTCCTATCAATACTAATGATGATTCAAGAATGCAATGCAGAGCTATAACCCTAAACATTAATAACAGAAACACTGACTAATTGTTCACTATCGCTAAACGACTCTCGTTAAAAGGAACTGATTGTCACACAAAGCAGAGTAATTAATGAAAACCATTAAATGGTTTTTCATTGCTGTTAATGAGGCATCGAGAACAAACGAATACTTGAACGGGAAATGAGATTTATTTTATGCATTGCACGACAATTGAAACCTTTGGTGACAGATCGGTGGAGTGGGTCTAGACTACGAATCGAGTTTGATTTCAGAATCATTTTTCTCTTTAGTTTGATATATGTATGTATGTATGTATAATATACATAAAGGTATGCGCAATTCAGTTTTATAATCAAATAATTCTGGCAGTTTACTTTGAGCTACAACAACCAACACACTGAAACTGACAAAGCAAAAGATAAACAAAACTGATTTATCAGATAAAAAACAGAAGAAAAAATCACTTTGCAGATTTCCCCCAAAACTAGAATCGCTCTCGGGCTAACCCAGTCCAGTATCTGCAGCCTCACATCAAGTCATAAGCGACCTAAACAGAAGATCCCGGTTCTTTCCCAGGTGACTTCCGTCCAATTAAGGGTTGTTTCCCCCAATATCAGACACTCCGGGTTCTGGGGGAGGCCCTGTTACCGGATTTGGGGAACAATGGGTGGTCCCCGACCGCCTGCATAC
>NC_087216.1:67002158-67004658 GCF_015104395.2 Macrobrachium nipponense
CTAATTAGTACAATAAAATTAAGCTACAATATTAAAATACACAATGTAAAGTACAATAAAATAATCACAGTTAAAAACACAAATAAGGACCAACCGTTGAGTGTGAAGACAGAGGAAGGACTAACAAAAAAACGTAAACAGTTCACGAGAGGTAAAGAGGTGTAGACGTGGCATGGGTGTTCAGTGAGGGGACCAGTTTTTTAATAAACAAAGATTCATTAATTGTTAAAACACTCAACGGTTGGTCCTTCATTTGTGTTTTTAACTGTGATTATTTTATTGTACTTTACATTGTGTATTTTAATATTGTAGCTTAATTTTATTGTACTAATTAGATATTGTTACTTTTTAGCTTGAAAAATGAGGCCTGCTGGTTGGCTTCGAAACGTTGCAACTTAATAAATATGAGTTCCCTGACCTGTTGGTGTGCTTCCCCTACCTTCATTGTATAGTTGGGTTTTAGAGAAACCTCCGCCTGTTTAATATATATATATCTATATATATATATATATATAATATTATATATATTATATATATATATATATTATATACAGTATATATATATTATATGTATAATATACTATTCATATAGTATATATATATATATATAGGTTTTTTTTAATATATATATATATATATATATTATATATTAATTTGGAATAACCTGTACTTGAGAAGAACCACACTGATAACTGCATTTTGCCGCCGCCAGGATTCGAACCCTTACTTTTACTAAATATGCCCACTCTGGAGTAAAGTGTATTATATTCGATAACAAACAATATTTGTATCTTCTTAATCGTGAATATAAAAATTCACAGATGTATCAGAGGAAGGGGTCGTCTATAACGCTTGGAGAAGGGATGAGACTAGACGAGTAATCCAGTTTCTTATCATCTGTTTAACTCTGTCATACTTTCTTCTGTTTTCTTTTTCCCGTTCGAGAGTTTTCTTCTTTACCCTGAATGTCTGTCAACGAAAAAGCGATGGATAAAATATTCTTTAGGCGAAAGATAATGAGCATAACAGGAGGGAAGAGGACAGAAGCAGAATTCAGAATAATGTTTCGTTTTCATATATATATATATATATATATATATATATATATATATATATATATATATATATATATATATATATATATATATATACATCGAGCTACAATGTCCTTTAATATCTAATTCGCTCTACCTCGGAATTAATATATTTTCATATATGCTAACCAAAGGGGAATTTTTTCTCGATAATAGATTTACCTGTACCTGGGCGCGAACGCAGGCACGTCAGTGAAGCTCTCCCACCCCACCACCGCGAGAGGCCCAGAAAGTTTATGTCGTCTCTCACCCTCAAACACCTCTCGAGCTGAGGTATTCGTTGGTTTGGAGACAACATCAACCCGCCTCGACTCCGGTAGTTTGAGTAGGGCTTTTTGACAACACGTAGCTATACATATATATATATATATATATATATATATATATATATATATATATATATATATATATATATATATATATATATATATATATATATATATATATATATATAATATATATATATATATATATATATATATATATATATATATATATATATATATATAGTATATATATATATATATATATATATATATATATATATATATATTATATATATTCTTATATATATATGTGTGTGTGTGTTTGTGTGTGTACTGTGTATAAAAGTAATGTTCTTATAGTAAGATGTTAGTGTGCTATAGAAATCCGAGTCACTTGACCAATCTAGACAAAATTTGACACGTGGCCAACTTAGATAATAAGGTAAGTTTCAAATCCGTATCCCACTCCCTTCCCTTTCACTGAAACGGGGCTGGTGCTGGCCGTAGACTTAGTAAATGATGTGGCAAATAAATTCTACGGGTACATCATACCTCATTACATGTACTCGATTTCACCGTAACTTATTAATTAAAATTATTTTCTAGTCTGATATTAATAATTCTGTATCAAGGTTTGCGTTTAGGTTTAGTGGGGGTGTGATTGAGTCTTCTGTCAGTTCATCGAAACTGACGTTAAAACATGTGTGGAAGACAGTTTGTGGGGGGAGGCTTTTGTGGGGGGTGAGATATCTGTACACCCACCTCATCCAAATAATAAGGACGTTTTTATAGAAAACAAAATAACAATCCATTAAAGAACAAAATGACAGATAAAAAAAATAATAATAATAAAAATTCATTCATTGCAATTCCGAATGGAAGATCTCTTGTAAAAATAGCAACAACATCAGGTAGTCTCGGTAATTCAAAGGCTGTTTCTAAATACCCCTGAAATAATCACCGAGCACTAATTACAAGTTTCGTAGGTAATACTTAGTAGGATCCTCAGCGCATAATTGAGGCTGATAATTCCCTTCCGAGAATGAGAGAGAATTCATCCTTCCCAACTCCGGGAGAAATGGCCGCCTTTCTCTTTTCGTCTGCATTGTGGTAGTCAGAGATTCATTCCAGAGCCACGGA
>NC_087216.1:67007158-67017158 GCF_015104395.2 Macrobrachium nipponense
CTATTTATAACTGCTGTATGTACTCACTTTCATATTACCCATATTAAGTATATCTTTCCAAGGAGAAAAACGAGAATAAATGTATTTTTTCCCTGATATCACAACGGTAAATTCAACGTCAGGAAATTCTTTCGTCAGTTAGACGTGTACTCTTTGGGAGTCTACCAAACTCCTAAAAGGTTGGTAAATTTTCCTTGAGAGAGAGAGAGAGAGAGAGAGAGAGGAGAGAGAGAGAGAGAGAGAGAGACTGTCTAATACGGCATGGAATGTTCTCACTTTCTTTTTGTTCCTCTACGTTAAACAAGAGGTAAAACATGGAAATATACTCTAGGTGCAATTTGAAATTTTCGTTGAACACAGGATTACCAACTGTACCAGTGTATATTACGAGCAGTGTGGAAACAAATATTTAATATCATAGTGTATTATCAATTATTTTAGCAATGATGCATAAAACCATGCAAGTATCAATAGAATGTAAAGGGAAAATCTCTGCGACATTAAACATAATCAACCATGAATGCACCTAGATTCAATAGAGAAGTTGGGTGTGGTTGGTAGTTCTGATTCTAGCTTCTAGGACCGAGCATAAAACACCATCTTCGAGAAAAGCTCTAATAATTGCTTATTGCTGCTGCTACCTTCAGGTGACTAGGTCTAGTTCCGGGCATAGGGAGGCTTACAATGATGGTGTCGGAAACCGACACCAGGACCTGTCCTTGCACCTGGGAAACAGGCTCCCTATATAAAAAATAAGAAAGACGGTCGCAAGCAACCAGCAGCCGGATACTCAAAACAGAACACTCGTAAAATCACCACCTTTTTCACTTCAACTTTTTTTCTCAAATCTTCGAATCATATCCCAACCGTGAAATTTAAGACTTAATTTGCGTAAGTGGGCGTATCATAAGGGAGTGATATCACCCAAATTCATATTTCCACGGACAATCAGTAATCAGTTTTATCCAATTAAGCATTATTGTATAACAGAAATTTTGGGGGATATATATTATATATATATATATATATATATCATATATTATATAATATATATATATAGTATATATATATATATATATATATATATAAAGAAGACCCAAGCATGACCAATAGGCCTAGTGCTCGATTCTTAAAACAGACCTCTGGTTATTCCTGACTAGATAAAAAGGTCCAGAGAGAGAGAGAGAGAGAGAGAGAGAGAGAGAGAGAGAGAGAGAGAGAGAGAGCATAACAGGAGATACTCGAATTAAAATAATGCTCGCCAAGCATATTCACACTCCGGATCGTATGGACAAGAATAGTCTCACTTATGCACTGAAAAAAAAGGGTGGAAACCTACAAAAATACTTGTTTGGTGCGACCCTGAACGCAATTCCACATGCAAAAATTTGCACAATTGAGAAATTCGATGAAATTATTAACTAACAAGCTGTAAAATATATTTCCTTGATTCTTGAAATGGGCCTAATCATGTAACCAATGCTAAACGCGCATTTAACTTGGATTTGTTAGCTTTGTGAAAAGAAATCATAATAACTTTCGATATAACGCTATAAAAGTAGAAAGTTAATTTACAAATATTAGGCCAGTGCTTACGCACTCGGTTCCTACTGCCACTCTATGGTGAACACTTAAGTCTTGATATCACACTTTGAGAGCCGCAGATGTTTCTTTGTTTTTTCTTTTATTTATTTTTTAATAAACAATTATTGAACTAACATTGATCACTCACTGGGGAAATACTTTATGTGCTTATACAGTTAGTCACTGGTACGTATTATCAGATAAATAGGATGACAATAATTGAAATAAAATATACTAACTGGCAACACCACGAGAGTTTATAAAGAAGTACGATCAATTCTGAGATTTGTCGCTTCACTTCTGGAACTTACTGTACAAGGTTAGTCCCGATAGGAATAGGAATGAAAAGTGGTGAAATATGTAATGTCACAAAAGCTAGGCAATGTACTGAAACAACTTTTTTAACAGGAGAGAGAGAGAGAGAGAGAGAGAGAGAGAGAGAGAGAGAGAGAGAGAGAGAGAGAGATTATCAGTTTTCCCGGCAGCGCTGGGTTGGTCAGCTAGTGTATATAAATATATATAAATATATATATATATATATATATATATATAGATATATATATATAATATATATATATATATTATCATATATATATTATTTAATTTATAATGAGCAAGAAACATTATTCTGCTTTCTGCTTCTGTCCTTTTCCCCCCTGTCATGCTCAATAATTTCCACCTAAAGTACATTGTATCCTTCAGTTACTCCTTGACCGACACTCTGGGTAAAGAAGAAAAAACTCTCGAACCGGAAAAAGAAAACGGAAGAAAACATGACAGTGTTAAACAGACGATCTGTCTTTTGTCATCGCAAATTTGGATTTTCCGCAGAGAGAAGAAAGATATTTTTGTTTGTTTGCATAGTGTTTTTACGTTTATGGAACCACCGTGGTTATTCAGCAACGGGACCAACGGATTCAGGTGACTCAAGAACCACGTCAAGAGTGAACTTCTATCAGCAGAAATACACATCTCTAACCCCTCAATGGAATGCCCGAGAATCGAACTCGCGGCCACCGAGGGGGGCAGGTCAAGACCATACCGATTACGCCACTGAGGCGCTTGAGAGAGAGAGAGAGAGAGAGAGAGAGAGAGAGAGAGAGAAGAAAGGAGAGAGAGAGAGACAGAGAGAGTGTGTGCGTGTGTTAGGACCTCTTGGACTGATTCATACACTGATACATATATTATACCGGAAATATTGCTTGTTATCGAATATAATATACTTGACTCCCAGAGTGGGCAAATTTCACTCTTTTTACTAAAAGCCAGAGTTCGACTCCTGGCGATGCAAATGCGGTTATGAATTATGATTCTGCTTAGGTACAAGTTATTCCAAAGTTATTAGTGATTTATATATTATATATATATATATATATATATATATATATATATATATATATATATATATATATATATATATATACATGTGCACGCATATGTATGTACACTCGGCAAGGAAAGTTAAGATACAGTTTTTTTAAATCTTCGGACATACATTATTCAATAATGCCACACCTGGCAACTCTTGAAAGGGGGCGGAGCTTCAAAATCGTAGCGATTGTTGCTTTCTAGATTTGCATTAACTTTACATCATAAAGATTCTGTTGAGGTCCTATAATCTTTTATACTTGAATGTAGAAACAGGCTCTATATATTAATTCGTTAATGTGGTTTGGTAACGTCAGTTGAGGGTAGAATATCGATCATTCATTTTTAAAACCTACTGTGAATCCTTATTTATAAGTAATATTTGACACTAAACACGTTAAATTCATACGTAATTGAAGACGGATCTTAAACAATGAGAGGAAGGGTTTTAAAATTTGTGCAGTACTTGTGGAAATCGTGTGAACAATACAGTAAAGGATGAAATATGACGATAGAGAGAGCGCGCGCAAGCATAGGCCTATCGATAGAGATACTTAATTCATTATATTTACTTTGAGAGATTAAGTGATAATATTTTTTCAAATGTTTCAAAAGTGGGGAGAGAGAGAGGAGAGAGAGAGAGAGAGAGAGAGAGAGAGAGAGAGAGAGAGAGAGCATGCATAGGCCTCTCTATGATACTTAATTCATTATATTACTTTGAGAGATTGGGGTGATATATTTTTTCAAATGTGTTTTTAAAGCGGAGAGAGAGAGAGAGAGAAGAGAGAGAGAGAGAGAGAGAGAGAGAGAGAGAGAGAGAGAGAGAGAGAGAGAGGAGCAAAATTTGCTCATGTGAAAGCTTAGGTCTATTTATAACTACTTAATTTCATAAAATTTTCTTTGGGAGATTGAGTGGTAATATATATATTTTTAAAAAAAGTATGTTTTAGAAGTGTAGAGAGAGAGAAGAAGAGAGAGAGAGAGAAGAGAGAGAGAGAGAATTATAGTACTGGTGACGGACTTGTGACGGGGGAAAGGCAGAAGAAAATATAATGAATAAAGTATCTCTATCGATAGGCCTATGCTTGCGCGATATGATATGACTGCCAAGGTCGTGCTGCACTATGCTAGATAAAATTTGAAGGATCATAATATTCAAGTTAATTCTCTAAGAAATTATTACCCTAATCTTGTTTACATTCGACAGTTGCCGTAGCATTCAAAGATTATAAACAGACGTGGAAAATGTTAGACACAGTCTTGCTCTCTTGATATAGTCTTGACTTTTGAAAATCGGGTTTCATCCACAATCATTCACGAAAAAAGCTGTGTTAATTAAAAAATATTTATTACCACAAATAACTCAATATGTATTGCACAGGCAATTAAAGTTTTATATCGTGGAAGATCTTTCAGCCTCGCGGCAAAGAAATGCAGTCGTGTAGGGCTGTAGGCTACTACGTACTGCTCTGTAATGGGAGCATATAGCCAGAAAATCTTTGAGCTGACATGCTACTTTAACCTTGATTAAGATTTATGTTTAAAGACAGTAGCTTTGTAAACAGCAACTAGCATTCGATCCATGTCAACGTCAAAGTATTCAAAGTGTGAAATCCGTTACGTCAGCCAATATCCAGTGACTTGCGCTTTCCCGCTCGGAGTTCTAGGGCTCCTCCTCACATCATAGAAAACGCTCTTGCGGATGCAACTAGATTTGTTCAACCTCCCTGAGCCGTCGCATCATTGAGTGCCATTGACGTCAGCCAACTTTAATCCCTCTAGAATACAAACATAAGTTTGTAGAAACTAAAATAATTGCATTCACCATTACGATGAGGCAATATTTCTCCGTTCATGAAGCAAAATGAATAATTATTGTCGTCGTGATACATAGTACTAAAATCAGAAATTCACATTCTATCTACCAGATCTCTAAGAACGAATCCATCTGAGATATTCCAATTACTTCGGACATATATCGTGTTTTTAAGTATCTGAACGGTTTTGTTTTGCAGTTTTAACCCATATGATATAATTTGCAGGATATTTTCATATTCTTGAGTAAATTTAGCGATAGTATGTCTTTTCAGTAAAAACAAATGGGAAATTGGATGAAAAGCTAATGAAAACTGTATCTATAGTTTTCTTGTCGAGTTTACGTATGGTTCGTATGTACAGTCTGTGGAAGAATATGCATCGCTATTAGTCGGTGAATTACTTGTGTAAAAACGCATATGTTTACAAAACCTGATCACTTTTTCCTTACATTAATGTGCAACTGAGAGCATTGAAGCCCCGGCGTATACACAAATTATCGCTTGATTACCACAAACGCACAATCGTCACTTAATAGATGTTGATTGTTTTGAGAAAACTCTCGCTCCAATAACTTTCTTAAAACAACCTTCCTCGCCAAGTCAACAATTTATGTCAATTATATAAACATAATTTCCCTCGTTTGTCTTTGTCTGCTCTGCGGACTTTCTTAACTACTGACTTCAGAGAAGAAAAAATCGCTGACAGCTGAATTCAACTTCGAGTCAGACATCTTACATGAATTCCGGAAGGGAAGTATCAGTTATTCAGTCATTGCTGAGAAATGAGTCGAATTATGATTGTCACCTTCGTTCCCTATGAACTGACGTCTAAGTCACGTTGATTATAAAGGTCACCGATTCAATGCTCATCTGCTGTATACGAATTGATACTTCTGTACATTGCTCATAATCTAAACTTCTGCTTCTTTTGCAAACACGTATCAATTTTCTACTCATAATTGGTTTCAGTTAAATCACTTTTTGAACACGACCTGAAATGTCTTCCTTTGGCCTGACGTAAAAAGCAATGATCCATCCGTGATTTAAACAACATAATGTAATCATTTTGAGTCAATCGCAATTCAATTCCTAAATGGCTGTGAGTTTAATTATATCACGAAGTTTATGAATTTTTACAATTGTTATGGTTTTTCCTCTCTTGTTTCCATGTAATGGTTTTCTTATTTTTCAAAAATATTACGGTACATGCATCTTTCTTTTGATTGATATAATAAGCCGCCAGACCTTTCAATACCCTGGGGGTTGTGGGTTGGGGGTGGGGGTGGGGGGGACCATTTAGATCGAAGGGTCCTCGGGAGTGAAAAGGTTGAGAACCACTGAATTCTGACCTACCTATGAGTCACATTTCACCCCTTTATCACCTTCCCAATAATAAATTAATGTAACTGTATACTTCTTCTCTTGTTATTCTATCCCTACATCTTTATTCCATCAGTTTTACCCTCCATTCGTTTTCTTCAATTTTATCTACACCTTTTTTCTCTTTTGTTACTTTCAAGAGTCGATTCTCTTTTTCCTGTTCTAACAAGAGAGTGGAAGAAGAGGCCAGTGCTGCTAAAATCCCCAAAACTGGAGATTATAAAAGTGTTATATAAATTAAGATACATAAAAAGGTAAAAATAAAAATAAAAATGTTTCATTCCCTCTTCCACTTTCTCAGAAGGAAAATAATCTAATGAAAGGGTATCTGGAATACTTAGGAAAAAATGAAAGAAAAGTTAAAAGCTGAATGGTATCATCTCATGTAGAGGCCAATATCGATATTGACGTCATCCCTGAAAGAGAGGTAGGAAGATTAATCGTCTCTCCTCCGATGACTCTTCCTCTGTCTCACGACTGCCAATTTAATTGGGTCATTTTAACTTGATTCTCCTATAATGAGTGATAATGAGTGGAATCCATGACCCAATGAGAATTTGTTTTTATATAATTGTTTTTCTTCAACGAAAGTTTTCAGTTTTCTGTTAAACAAAACTATTATGTCGGAGTTGTCTGTCCGTCCGCACTTTATTGTGCCCTCACTTTTTGTCTCTCCGCCCTCAGATCTAAAATACTGCAGAGGCTAGAAGGCTGCAAATTGGTATGTTAATCATCCACCCTCCAATCCTCGAGCATACCAAATTGCAACCCTCTAGCCTCAGTAGTTTTGATTCTATTTACGGTTAAATTTAGCCATGGATCGTGCATCTGGCAGCGCTTTCCGGAGGCGTAGGACGCACACTCACTCTACCGCATCTGGGAAGCAGCTGAGGTGCTAGTGTGCTACAGGTAGGAGCTGGTGGTTTTATACAGCTTTATATTACGTTGCACAGAAAACTCGATTGCGCAGAAGAAACTTCGGAAGATTTTTTGTCCGTTTTCCTATCAATTTCAATTCGAAAGGCGATGGGTTAATCTGACACATATGAGACGGACCGAAGAACAGGAAAGAATGTAAAAGAGTAAGAACAGAAAAAGATACCGAATTCTTAGTGTTGTATTCTATGGCCCAAGCAACTCATTGCAGAAGGTGAGAAATAAAACTATGGAAACCAAATCACGTGACTAAATCTCTTGAGTGAAAGGACCCACCACTTTCACACATTTTCTAATCTCAGATAAAATAGATAAATACATAAAATATATATAAATTAATAAATAACCAGAGGAAGAAATTCATATATAAATCTAAAAATAAATAAATAGATGAATAAATAAATATTTATTACAAATTATTAACAAAATAAATAAAAAAAACAAACGTAAAAATCTGTATAATAATAAAAAAAAACAAATAATGAAAAAAAAATACTATACATAAATAATTAAATAAACAAAAACCAAAACCAAAATAAAGGAATTAAATTTCGGAATAGATAAATATAAAAAACTTTAAAACTTATTTTGAAAAACATCTATATTAAAAGTGATCGAATTGCATCTCAGGAGGCATCTCCCCCTCAAAGAATGACATTAACTTTCGCATTCGTACTTTAGCACTTTTAAATGATTCATACCATGCCAAAACTTCAAATTATTCCTCGTTCAGTGTAAGTATTCACAAGACCATTTAACCTTCTAATAAACGCGCTTGCGCGCGTGCATAAATTTATTAAATGATCACAACATAATCACCGCACTGTTGCTCGTCTGTGCGTTCAACGGAATTATTAGTCTAATTACTTCCTTATAAAAATTCTCCTCTCGTGATGTACGCAAGTCCCTTCTATTACGATGTTAATAACGGCGTATATATTTATGCAGGCAACAAAGCGCCCCCCCCCCCCCCCCCCCCCTCCCCCCCCCCCCCCCCCCGCCCTAACAAACCCCATCTGCGGCGAGATGGGTTTAAAATTGCCGTAATGCGGACGAGAGGGAAATAATTACACCTTGAATGAAGGAGTTCCCTCAACAAAGAATACCTCACACTAATTACGGGTAGGTAACTACGGTAGCCCCGAATACTGGCGTAAATGTAATTAGAATAATTACCACACAAACAAAAATGTGATTTTGTGTAGTCATTAGCGCAGTAATTAGCAGCGGCCAGTACATTTGACCAACTTGAACAAAAGGTACTGCAATAGTCCCATAAATTCATTCAGGATAAATTAGCTACGACTGTATAAGTTAAAATTCACGCTGAAGTTTTCATGCAATTAAGAATGTCGTTCTGAAGCATGAAAGTATTACCGGGAATATCAGACGCGAATCATACATTTTAAAAAGATTGATTGAGGTTTTCTCTTTCGCTCATCTGCCTACGTGACGTGGGAGGTTTTTAATTTTCTCCCTCCTTTTTCTTGTTATGAATTGTGAGAGGTTTTATAGGTTTATATATATAAATATATATATATATATATATATATATATATATATATATATATATATATATATATATATATATATATATAATTTTTTTTTTTTTTCATGATACCTCATCACACCTTCCTTTACGAGATTCCCATTACAAAATCTCCATTTTCATAACATTAACCCTTTCCGCTTCTGTATTGTAGATAACCTAAGGAAAAAAATTTAAAAGTTCAATTTATAGAAAGAGTAGACCTTCCCAAAAGAGGGAGACTAAAGCATCGAGGAGCACAGAAGAGGAAAGCGACAACCTCCCTATTTCAGAATCGATGGGAAATTAGATCTGACCAAATTTCCTTTTCCTCTTCCTCTTCCAATTTTCGTCTATCCTCGAATTCCCCTCCACCTTCGCCTCTTCCTCTCTTTGACAACAATTATTCCTCTCCGTCATTCGTCACTCTTCCCTCTCCCTCAACGATTGCTCCCCACTGACCCTTTCTCTCTTCTCCTCTTCCTCATCACACGCTTCCTCGTCCTCCTCCTCCTCCCCTTCCCCTGTTAATACAGGCTTAGCTACAGTATCCACAACACCCCCACCCCTACAATAACACCATCCAACCATCCCACCCACCCCCGTCCCCCGAAACACCCACCCACCACCAACGCCTAAAAACATATCATGGAAGCAAACTGGCCTCCAATTCCCTCGTTTCTTCAAGTCCCGACCACCCCGTTATGAAGACTGGAATTAAGTGGAATTGGTTATCGAGCGAAAATGAAACGGAAGAGACGAGGGAATTGAAGCGCCTGCGCAGATGAGCTTGATTGTTTCTGTTTGGGCTTCGGTGATGATAATACCATACACGAATAAATGTGTCTCTAAATATCGTTATATTTTTGTTTCTTAAATACATTCGATAGCGATTGACAAGACGACCGTTTACCTCTGTATCTAGACTATTACCCGGGCTCGAATCCTGGCTGGGGCAGGTGGTACACCTGTCGATTACGTTCCTCCTTGTGTGGAAGTATTATTCCTAAGGAAGGTGAATTTCATGAGTTAATATTTTATTTGTAAGTATAAAGAAGTCCCGAGTGTATAAGATATACATACATACATTATTACACACACATATATAGTTTATATATATATAATATTCTATAATATATATATATATATATATAATATATATAATATAATAGTATACTAATATATATATATATCTATATTATCTTATAAAATATGTATATAGATATACAACGCACACCACACACCACAACACACACACATAATATATATATATATATATATATATATATATATATATATTATATCTATATATATATATATATATATATATATATATGTATGTATGTATGTATAAGTGAATCACGAAAGTGTGGAACATGATACATGC